>NW_027602345.1:0-38926 GCF_053455715.1 Rhinoraja longicauda
AAATGTTGGACCGCAGAGTTTTAGTAGTATACTAGACCGAGTGGGCCCGTTGGGCCCGTCCTCGTAGGGTTTCCATTGTAACCGGGAGGGGAGGAAAGGGGGAGGGTTGGGGGAGGGAAGGGGGAGGGAGGAGGGGAGGAGGGGGGAGGGGAGGGGGGGAGGGAGAGGGGAGGGAGGGGGGTAGGGGGGAGGGAGGGGGGAGAGGGGGGGATGGGAGGGGGAGGGGTGAAAGGAGGAGGGAAGGGGGGGAGGGAGAGGGGAGGGAGGTGGGTAGGGGGGAGGGAGGGGGATCTCCCCTTTTCCCAGTACCCCTCTTTCCCCGTTGGGCCCGTCCTCGTAGGGTTTCCATTGTAACCGGGAGGAGGGGAGGGCGGGAAGGGGGAGGTAGGGAGGAGGGAGGTGTGGAGGGAGGAGGGGAGGGGAGGGAGGGGGGAGGGGGGGGAGGGGGAGGTAGAGGGGAGGGAGGAGGGGATTGAGGGGGACCTCCCTTTTCCCAGTACTCTCTTTCCCCGTTGGGCCCGTCCTCGTAGGGTTTCAATTGTAACCGGGAGGGGGGGAGGGAGGGTGGAAGGAGGGGGGAGAGGGATGGAAGGGTGGAGGGAGGGGGGGGAGGGATTGGGGAGGGAGGGATGGAGGGAAGGAGGGAGGGGGGAGTTAGGGGGAGGGGGGAGGGAGTTGGGGAGGGGAGGAGGGGGGGAGGGAGTGGGGATGGAGGTGGGAAGGAGGGGGGATGAAGGGGTTGAGGGGGGAAGGAGGACCTCCGCTTTTTCCAGTACCCCTCTTTCCCCGTTGAGCCCGTCCTCATAGGGTTTCCATTGTAACCGGGAGGGGGAGGGAGGGAGGAGGGAGGTGTGGAGGGAGGAGGGGAGGGGGAGGGAGGGGGGGAGGGATGGAAGGGTGGAGGGAGGGGGGAGGGAGTGCGGGAGGGTGGGATGGAGGGAAGGAGGGAGGGGGGGGAGTTAGGGGCTGAGTGGTGATGGATGTTGGGATTGAGGGGGAGGGAGGGGGGGAGCGAGTGGGGATGGAGGTGGGAAGGAGGGGGGAGGAAGGGGTTGAGGGGGGAAGTGGAACCTCCCCTTTTCCCAGTACCCCCCCTCCCTCCCCTCCCCTCCTCCCTCCACACCTCCCTCCTCCCTCCCTCCCCCTTCCCGCCCTACCCTCCTCCCGGTTACAATGGAAACCCTACGAGGACGGGCCCAATGGGGAAAGAGGGGTACTGGGAAAAGGGGAGGTCCCCCTCCCTCCCTCCCCCCTACCCCCTTTTCCCAGTACCCCTCTTTCCCCGTTGGGCCCGTCCGTAGGGTTTCCATTGTAACCGGGAGGGGGGGAGGGAGGGGTGGAAGGAGGGGGGAGGGGGAGAGGGGTGGAAGGGTGGAGGGAGGGGGGGGAGGGAGTGGGGGAGGGTCGGATGGAGGGAAGGAGGGATGGGTGAGTTAGGGGCTGAGTGGTGATGGAGGTTGGGATTGAGGGGGGAGAGAGTGGGGATGGAGGTGGGAAGGAGGGGGGAGGAAGAGGTTGAGGGGGGAAGTGGGACCTCCCCTTTTCCCAGTACCCCTCTTTCCCCCACCACCAAGCCCCCACCGCAACGACCCCCTGTTGTCCCCCTCCCCAGTCCCATTCTCAGACCCCCCCCATTCTCTTGGAATAAAAAAAAATACTTAAAAAAAAAATAAGTGCTTTTTAATTGCTTGTTTTGAAACATTCGCGGTTAAGTGCTTTTTTAAAAAACATTCGCGGTTAAGTGCTGGTTTTGAAACATTCGCGGCTACTTAGTGCTTCTGTCAGTTGCTTTTCGAAACAATGTTGCAACCATCTCACACAAGCATTGGGAGGATGGGAGGGGGGGAAGGGGAGGGAGGGAGGAGGGAGGTGTGGAGGGAGGAGGGGAGGGGAGGGGGGGAAGGGGAGGGGGGGAAGGGGGCGGGAGAGGGGAGGGAGGGGGGATGGGATGGGGAAGGGGGGAGTGAGGGGGACCTCCCCTTTTCCCAGTACCCCTCTTTCCCCGTTGGGCCCGTCCTCGTAGGGTTTCCATTGTAACCGGAGGAGGGGAGGGAGGGAAGGGGGAGGGAGGGAGGAGGGAGGTGTGGAGGGAGGGGAGGGGGAGTGAGGGGGGAGGGGAGGGGGGAAGGGGGGGGAGGGGGGAGGGAGAGGGGGAGGGAGGGGGGAGGGGTGTGAGGGGGGAGGGAGAGGGGTAGGGGGGGAGGGGAGGGGGAAGGGGAGGGAGGCGGACCTCCCTTTTCCCAGTACCCCTCTTTCGCCGTTGGGCCCGTCCTCGTAGGGTTTCCATTGTAACCGGGAGGAGGGGAGGGAGGGAAGGGGGAGGGAGGGAGGTGTGGAGCGTGGAGGGGGAGGGAGGGGGGAGGGGAGGGGGGAAGGGGGGAGGGAGGGGGGGTGGAGGTGGGAAGGAGTGGGGAGGAAGGGGTTGAGGGGGGAAGGGGGGGGAGGAGGGAATAGGGGCCCCATGCTGATCTGTGTATGTTAAGTGACTCGCACAACTTTAAAAAACTGGCAGTTGCTTTTCGCAACAATGTTGCAACCATCTCACACAAGCATTGTGACGTCACAAGCTGAAGACCTTGGAAAAAAAAGGTCTGAAAAAAAATTATGTAAATTTAAAGTAGTAAACACCCAATAGCAGCCGCTTGTCCATCGCGAGCTGATCTCTCATTGGTGCACGGGTGCCATTGTGACATCACGCGCTGAAGCCCCTTCAAGAAAAGGGTTAGAAATGAAAATTTTAAACTTTAATATCTCTCTAGCTTTAAAAAGGTAGCTTCAATTTGAACGAAAGTACTTACAATAGTTGCCCATGTTAATGGTGAATACGGCGGTACAAAAATCGTAGCGCTTTGGTGTACCGTCTGAGAGGAGTAGGGTTTGGCCCCTTCAAGAAAAGTGTTAGAAATGAAAATTTAAACTTTAATATCTCTCTAGCTTTAAAAGGTAGCTTCAATTTGAACGAAAGTACTTACAATAGTTGCCCAGGTTAATGGTGAATACGGCGGTACAAAAATCGTAGCGCTTTGGTGTACCGTCTGGGAGGAGTAGGGTTTGTAAGTTATGGACAGAAATCTTCGGAATCTTCCGTATATACACACGGAATCTTCCGTATATACGGAATGTTGGACCGCAGAGTTTTAGTAGTATATAGACTAGACCGAGTGGGCCCGTTGGGCCGTCCTCGTAGGGTTTCCATTGTAACTGGGAGGATGGGAGGGAGGGAAGAGGGAGGGAGGGAGGGAGGAGGGAGGTGTGGAGGGAGCAGGGGAGGGGGAGGGAGGGGGGAGGGGAGGGTGGAGTGGAGGGGGTAAGGGGGGGAGGGAGGGGGACCTCCCCTTTTCCCAGTACCCCTCTTTCCCCGTTGGGCCCGTCCCCGTAGGGTTTCCATTGTAACGGGGAGGGGGGAGGGGAGGGAGGGGGGTAGGGTGGAGGGGGAGGGAGGGGGAGGGAGAGGGGAGGGGGAAGGGGAAGGGGGGAGGGAGGGGGACCTCCCCTTTTCCCAGTACTCCTCTTTCCCCGTTGGGCCCGTCCTCGTAGGGTTTCCATTGTAACCGGGAGGGGGGGAGGGAGGGAGGAGGGAGGTGTGGAGGGAGGTGTGGAGGGAGGAGGGGAGGGAGGGAGGGGAGGGAGGGCGGAAGAGGGGTAGGGGGGAGGGGGAGGGAGGAGGGGAGGGAGGGGGAACTCCCCTTTTCCCAGTACCCCTCTTTCCCCGTTGGGCCCGTCCCCGTAGGGTTTCCATTGTAACCGGGAGGGGGGGAGGGAGGGTGGAAGGAGGGGGGAGGGGGAGAGGGGTGGAGGGTGGAGGGATGGGGGGAGGGAGTGGGGAGGGTCGGATGGAGGGAAGGAGGTAGGGGTGAGTTAGGGCTGAGTGGTGATGGAGGTTGAGATTGAGGGGGGAGAGAGTGGGGATGGAGGTGGGAAGGAGGGGGGAGGAAGAGGTTGAGGGGGAAGTGGGACCTCCCCTTTTCCCAGTACCCCTCTTTCCCCACCACCAAGCCCCCACCGCAACGACCCCTGTTGTCCCCCTACCCAGTCCCCATTCTCAGACCACCCCCCATTCTCTTGGAATAAAAAAAAAATGCTTTAAAAAAAAAGTGCTTTTTAATTGCTTGTTTTGAAACATTCGCGGTTAAGTGCTGGTTTTGAAACATTCGCGGCTACTTAGTGCTTCTGTCAGTTGCTTTTCGAGGGAGGGAGTAGGGAGGTGTGGAGGGGGGAGGGGAGGGGGAGGGAGGGGGGGAGGGGAGGGGGAAGGGGGAGGGAGAGGGGAGGGAAGGGGGTAGGGGGGAGGGGGAGGGAGGGGGGAAGGGGAGGGAGGGGGGAAGGGGAGGGGGAGGGAGGGGGGAGGGAGAAGGGAGGGAGGGGGGAGTGAGGGGGAGGGAGGGGAACCTCCCATTTTCCCAGTACCCCTCTTTCCCCATTGGGCCCGTCCTCGTAGGGTTTCCATTGTAACCGGGAGGAGGGGAGGGAGGGAAGGGGGAGGGAGGGAGGAGGGAGGTGTGGAGGGAGGAGGGGAGGGGAGGGGGAGGGGGGGGGGAGGGGGGAAGGGGGGAGGAGGGAGGGAGAGGGGAGGGGAGGGGGGTAGGGGGGGAGGTAAGGGGGAGGGAGGGGGAGGGGAGGGGGGAAGGGGGAGGGAGGGGGATCTCCCCTTTTCCCAGTACCCCTCTTTCCCCGTTGGGCCCGTCCTCGTAGGGTATCCATTGTAACCGGGAGGAGGGGAGGGAGGGAAGGGGGAGGGAAGGAGGAGGGAGGTGTGGAGGGAGGAGGGGAGGGGAGGGAGGGGGAGGGGAGGGAGGGGAAGGGGGGAGGGGAGGGGGAAGGGGGTAGTGAGGGGGACCTCCCCTTTTCCCAGTACCCCTCTTTCCCCATTGGGCCCGTCCTCGTAGGGTTTCCATTGTAACGGGGAGGAGGGAGGGAGGGTGGAAGGAGGGGGGAGGGGGAGAGGGATGGAAGGGTGGAGGGAGGGGGGAGGGATTGGGGGAGGGTGGGATGGAGGGAAGGAGGGAGGGGGGGAGTTAGGGGCTGAGTGGTGATGGAGGTTGGGATTGAGGGGGGAGAGAGTGGGGATGGAGGTGGGAAGGAGGGGGAGGAAGAGGTTGAGGGGGAAGTGGGACCTCCCCTTTTCCCATACCCCTCTTTCCCCCACCACCAAGCCCCCACCGCAACGACCCCTGTTGTCCCCCTCCCCAGTCCCCATTCTCAGACCCCCCCATTCTCTTGGAATAAAAAAAAATACTTTAAAAAAAAAAAGTGCTTTTTAATTGCTTGTTTTGAAACATTCGCGGTTAAGTGCTTTTTAAAAAAACATTCGCGGTTAAGTGCTGGTTTTGAAACATTCGCGGCTACTTAGTGCTTCTGTCAGTTGCTTTTCGAAACAATGTTGCAACCATCTCACACAGCATTGGGAGGATGGGAGGGAGGGAAGGGGAGGAGGGAGGGAAGGGGAGGGAGGGAGGAGGGAGGTGTGGAGGGAGGAGGGGAGGGAGGGGGGAAGGGGAGGGGGGAAGGGGGCGGGAGAGGGGACGGAGGGGGGATGGGATGGGGAAGGGGGGGAGGGAGGGGGACCTCCCCTTTTCCCAGTACCCCCTCTTTCCCCGTTGGGCCCGTCCTCGTAGGGTTTCCATTGTAACCGGGAGGAGGGGAGGGAGGGAAGGGGGAGGGAGGAGGGAGGTGTGGAGGGAGGGGAGGGGGAGGGAGGGGGGAGGGGAGCGGGGAAGGGGGGGGAGGGGGAGGGAGAGGGGGAGGGAGGGGGGAGGGGGAAGGGGGGTGAGGGGGGAGGGAGAGGGGTAGGGGGGGAGGGGAGGGGAAGGGGAGGGAGGGGGACCTCCCCTTTTCCCAGTACCCCTCTTTCTCCGTTGGGCCCATCCTCGTAGGGTTTCCATTGTAACCGGGAGGAGGGGAGGGAGGGAAGGGGGAGGGAGGGAGGTGTGGAGGGTGGAGGGGAGGGGGAGGGAGGGGGGAGGGGAGGGGGAGGGGAGGGGGGAAGGGGGGGAGGGAGGGGGGGTGGAGGTGGGAAGGGAGTGGGGAGGAAGGGGTTGAGGGGGGAAGGGGGGGGAGGGAGGGAATAGGGGCCCCATGCTGATCTGTGTATGTTAAGTGACTCGCACAACTTTAAAAAACTGGCAGTTGCTTTTCGCAACAATGTTGCAACATCTCACACAAGCATTGTGACGTCACAAGCTGAAGACCTTGAAAAAGGTCAGAAAAAAAATCATGTAAATTTAAAGTAGTAAACACCCAATAGCAGCTGCTTGTCCATCGCGAGCTGATCTCTCATTGGTGCACGGGTGCCATTGTGACATCACGCGCTGAAGCCCCTTCAAGAAAGGGTTAGAAATGAAAATTTAAACTTTAATATCTCTCTAGCTTTAAAAAGGTAGCTTCAATTTGAACGAAAGTACTTACAATAGTTGCCCAGGTTAATGGTGAATATGGCGGTACAAAAATCGTTGCGCTTTGGTGTAACTTCAGGGAGGAGTAGGGTTTGTAAGTTATGGACAGAAACTCTTCGGAATCTTCCGTACATACACATATACATACGGAATGTTGGACCGCAGAGTTTTAGTAGTATACTAGACCGAGTGGGCCCGTTGGGCCCGTCCTCGTAGGGTTTCCATTGTAACCGGGAGGGGAGGAAAGGGGGAGGGTTGGGGGAGGGAAGGGGGAGGGAGGAGGGGAGGGAGGGGGGGAGGGGAGGGGGGGAGGGAGAGGGGAGGGAGGGGGGTAGGGGGGAGGGAGGGGGGAGAGGGGGGGATGGGAGGGGGGGAGGGGAGGGGGGAAGGAGGAGGGAAGGGGGGGAGGGAGAGGGGAGGGAGGTGGGTAGGGGGGAGGGAGGGAGGGGGACCTCCCCTTTTCCCAGTACCCCTCTTTCCCCGTTGGGCCCGTCCTCGTAGGGTTTCCATTGTAACCGGGAGGAGGGAGGGCGGGAAGGGGGAGGGAGGGAGGAGGGAGGTGTGGAGGGAGGAGGGGAGGGGAGGGAGGGGGGAGGGGAGGGAGGGGGGAAGGGGGGAGGGGGAGGGAGGGGGAGGGAGAGGGGATGGGGGACGGGAGGGGGAAGGGGGGAGGGAGGGGGGACCTCCCCTTTTCCCAGTACTCCTCTTTCCCCGTTGGGCCCGTCCTCGTAGGGTTTCCATTGTAACCGGGAGGGGGGAGGAGGGAGGAGGGAGGTGTGGAGGGAGGTGTGGAGGGAGGAGGGGAGGGGGAGGGAGGGGGGGGAGGGGAGGGGGAGGGGGGAAGAGGGGTAGGGGGGAGGGGAGGGAGGAGGGGAGGGAGGGGAACTCCCCTTTTCCCAGTACCCCTCTTTCCCCGTTGGGCCCGTCCCCGTAGGGTTTCCATTGTAACCGGGAGGGGGGGAGGGAGGGGCGGAAGGAGGGGGAGAGGGGTGGAATGGTGGAGGGAGGGGGGGAGGGAGTGGGGGAGGGTCGGATGGAGGGAAGGAGGGAGGGGTGAGTTAGGGGCTGAGTGGTGATGGAGGTTGGGATTGAGGGGGGAGAGAGTGGGGATGGAGGTGGGAAGGAGGGGGGAGGAAGAGGTTGAGGGGGGAAGTGGGACCTCCCCTTTTCCCAGTACCCCTCTTTCTCCCACCACCAAGCCCCCACCGCAACGACCCCTGTTGTCCCCCTCCCCAGTCCCCATTCTCAGACCCCCCCCATTCTCTTGGAATAAAAAAAAATACTTTAAAAAAAAAAGTGCTTTTTAATTGCTTGTTTTGAAACATTCGCGGATAAGTGCTTTTTTAAAAAACATTCGCGGTTAAGTGCTGGTTTTGAAACATTCGCGGCTACTTAGTGCTTCTGTCAGTTGCTTTTCGAGGGAGGGAGTAGGGAGGTGTGGAGGGGGGAGGGGAGGGGGAGGGAGGGGGGAGGGGAGGGGGGAAGGGGGGGAGGGAGAGGGGAGGGAAGGGGGTAGGGGGGAGGGGGAGGGAGGGGGGAGGGGGGAAGGGGAGGGAGGGGGTAGGGGAGGGGGAGGGAGGGGGGGAGGGAGAAGGGAGGGAGGGGGGAGTGAGGGGGGAGGGAGGGGAACCTCCCATTTTCCCAGTACCCCTCTTTCCCCATTGGGCCCGTCCTCGTAGGGTTTCCATTGTAACCGGGAGGAGGGGAGGGAGGGTGGAAGGAGGGGGGAGGGGGAGAGGGATGGAATGGTGGAGGGAGGGGGGAGGGAGTGGGGGAGGGTGGGATGGAGGGAAGGAGGGAGGGGGGGAGTTAGGGGCTGAGTGGTGAAGGAGGTTGGGATTGAGGGGGGAGGGAGTGGGGATGGAGGTGGGAAGGAGGGGGGAGGAAGGGGTTGAGGGGGGAAGTGGGACCTCCCCTTTTCCCAGTACCCCTCTTTCCCCCACCACCAAGCCCCCTCCGCAACGACCCCTGTTGTCCCCCTCCCCAGTCCCCATTCTCAGACCCCCCCCCCCATTCTCTCTCTCCCCCAGACACACTCTCAGTGCTTTTTTCGAAACACTTGCCCCGGTGGCCCACGAGCATAGGGGCCCAATGCTGATCTGTGTATGTTAAGTGACTTGCAATAAAAAAAAAAAATTTAAAAAAAGATAAGTGCTTTTTAAGTGCTTGTTTTGAAACATTCACGGTCACATAGTGCTTCTCACTGCGATCTGTTAGTGGTGCTTTTCGAAACAATGTGGCACCCATCTCAAACAAGCATTGGGAGGATGGGAGGGAGGGAAGGGGAGGGAGGGAGGAGAGAGGTGTGGAGGGAGGGGGGAAGGGGAGGGGGAATGGGGGGGAGGGAGAGGGGAGGGAGGGGGGATGGGATGGGGGAAGGGGGAGGGAGGGGGACCTCCCCTTTTCCCAGTACCCCTCTTTCCCCGTTGGGCCCGTCCTCGTAGGGTTTCCATTGTAACCGGGAGGATGGGAGGGAGGGAGGAGGAGGTGTGGAGGGAGGAGGGGAGGGGGGGAGGGGAGGGGGAGGGAGAGGGTTAGGGGGGAGGGGGAGGGGGGAGGGGAGGGGGGAAGGGGAGGGAGGGGGACCTCCCCTTTTCCCAGTACCCCTCTTTCCCCGTTGGGCCCGTCCCCGTAGGGTTTCCTTTGTAACCAGAAGGGGGGGAGGGAGGGTGGAAGGAGGGGGGAGGGGGAGAGGGATGGAAGGGTGGAGGGAGGGGGGAGGATGGAGGGAAGGAGGGAGGGGGGGGAGTTAGGGGAGGAGGGGTGAGGGAGGTGGGGAGGGAGTGGGGATGGAGGTGGGAAGGAGTGGGGAGGAAGGGGTTGAGGGGGGAAGGGGGGGAGGGAGGGAATAGGGGCCCCATGCTGATCTGTGTATGTTAAGTGACTTGCACAACTTTAAAAAACTGGCAGTTGCTTTTCGCAACAATGTTGCAACAATCTCACACAAGCATTGTGACGTCACAAGCTGAAGATGTAAATTTAAAACCGAGCTGATCTCTCATTGGTGCACGGGTGCCATTGTGACATCACGCACTGAAGCCCCTTCAAGAAAAGGGTTAGAAATGAAAATTTATACTTTAATATCTCTCTAGCTTTAAAAAGGTAGCTTCAATTTGAACGAAAGTACTTACAATAGTTGCCCATGTTAATGGTGAATACGGCGGTACAAAAATCGTAGCGCTTTGGTGTACCGTCTGGGAGGAGTAGGGTTTGGCCCCTTCAAGAAAAGTGTTAGAAATGAAAATTTAAACTTTAATATCTCTCTAGCTTTAAAAAGGTAGCTTCAATTTGAACGAAAGTACTTACAATAGTTGCCCATGTTAATGGTGAATACGGCGGTACAAAAATCGTAGCGCTTTGGTGTACCGTCTGGGAGGAGCAGGGTTTGTAAGTTATGGACAGAAATCTTCGGAATCTTCCGTATATACATACGGAATCTTCCGTATATACATACGGAATGTTGGACCGCAGAGTTTTAGTATTATATACTAGACCGAGTGGGCCCGTTGGGCCCGTCCTCGTAGGGTTTCCATTGTAACCGGGAGGGGAGGAAAGGGGGAGTGTTGGGGGAGGGAAGGGGGAGGGAGGAGGGGAGGGGGGGGGGAGGGGAGGGGGGGAGGGAGAGGGGAGGGAGGGGGGTAGGGGGGAGGGAGGGGGGAGAGGGGGGGATGGGAGGGGGGAGGGGAGGGGGGAAGGAGGAGGGAAGGGGGGGAGGGAGAGGGGGAGGGAGGTGGGTAGGGGGGAGGGAGGGAGGGGGACCTCCCCTTTTCCCAGTACCCCTCTTTCCCCGTTGGGCCCGTCCTCGTAGGGTTTCCATTGTAACCGGGAGGAGGGAGGGCGGGAAGGGGGAGGGAGGGAGGAGGGAGGTGTGGAGGGAGGAGGGGAGGGGAGGGAGGGGGGAGGGGGGAGGGAGGGGGGTTGGGGGGAGGGGGAGGGAGGGGGAGGGAGAGGGGATGGGGAGGGGAGGGGGAAGGGGGGAGGGAGGGGGACCTCCCCTTTTCCCAGTACTCCTCTTTCCCCGTTGGGCCCGTCCTCGTAGGGTTTCCATTGTAACCGGGAGTGGGGGAGGGAGGGAGGAGGGAGGTGTGGAGGGAGGTGTGGAGGGAGGAGGGGAGGGGGAGGGGAGGGGGTGAGGGGAGGGGGGAGGGGGGAAGAGGGGTAGGGGGGAGGGGAGGGAGGAGGGGAGGGAGAGGAACTCCCCTTTTCCCAGTACCCCTCTTTCCCCGTTGGGCCCGTCCCCGTAGGGTTTCCATTGTAACCGGGAGGGGGGAGGGAGGGTGGAAGGAGGGGGAGAGGGGTGGAAGGGTGGAGGGAGGGGGGGAGGGAGTGGGGGAGGGTCGGATGGAGGGAAGGAGGGAGGGGTGAGTTAGGGGCTGAGTGGTGATGGAGGTTGGGATTGAGGGGGGGAGAGAGTGGGGATGGAGGTGGGATGGAGGGGGGAGGAAGAGGTTGAGGGGGAAGTGGGACCTCCCCTTTTCCCAGTACCCCTCTTTCTCCCACCACCAAGCCCCCACCGCAACGACCCCTGTTGTCCCCCTCCCCAGTCCCCATTCTCAGACCCCCCCCATTCTCTTGGAATAAAAAAAAAAACTTTTTAAAAAAAAGTGCTTTTTAATTGCTTGTTTTGAAACATTCGCGGTTAAGTGCTTTTTTAAAAAACATTCGCGGTTAAGTGCTGGTTTTGAAACATTCGCGGCTACTTAGTGCTTCTGTCAGTTGCTTTTCGAGGGAGGGAGTAGGGAGGTGTGGAGGGGGGAGGGGAGGGGGAGGGAGGGGGGAGGGAGGGGGGAAGGGGGGGAGGAGAGGGGAGGGAAGGGGGGTAGGGGGAGGGGGGAGGGAGGGGGGAGGGGGGAAGGGGAGGGAGGGGGGAAGGGGAGGGGGAGGGAGGGGGGGGAGGGAGAAGGGAGGGAGGGGGGAGTGAGGGGGGAGGGAGGGGAACCTCCCATTTTCCCAGTACCCCTCTTTCCCCATTGGGCCCGTCCTCGTAGGGTTTCCATTGTAACCGGGAGGAGGGGAGGGAGGGTGGAAGGAGGGGGGAGGGGGAGAGGGATGGAATGGTGGAGGGAGGGGGGAGGGAGTGGGGGAGGGTGGGATGGAGGGAAGGAGGGAGGGGGGGAGTTAGGGGCTGAGTGGTGAAGGAGGTTGGGATTGAGGGGGGAGGGAGGGGGGAGGGAGTGGGGATGGAGGTGAGAAGGAGGGGGGAGGAAGGGGTTGAGGGGGGAAGTGGGACCTCCCCTTTTCCCAGTACCCCTCTTTCCCCCACCACCAAGCCCCCTCCGCAACGACCCCTGTTGTCCCCCTCCCCAGTCCCCATTCTCAGACCCCCCCCCCCCCATTCTCTCTCTCCCCCAGACACACTCTCAGTGCTTTTTTTCGAAACACTTGCCCCGGTGGCCCACGAGCATAGGGGCCCAATGCTGATCTGTGTATGATAAGTGACTTGCAATAAAAAAAAATACTTTAAAAAAAGATAAGTGCTTTTTAAGTGCTTGTTTTGAAACATTCACGGTCACATAGTGCTTCTCACTGCGATCTGTTAGTGGTGCTTTTCGAAACAATGTAGCACCCATCTCAAACAAGCATTGGGAGGATGGGAGGGAGGGAAGGGGAGGGAGGGAGGAGAGAGGTGTGGAGGGAGGGGGGAAGGGGAGGGGGAACGGGGGGGAGGGAGAGGGGAGGGAGGGGGGATGGGATGGGGGAAGGGGGGAGGGAGGGGGACCTCCCCTTTTTCCCAGTACCCCTCTTTCCCCGTTGGGCCCGTCTCGTAGGGTTTCCATTGTAACCGGGAGGAGGGGGAGGGAGGGAGGAGGAGGTGTGGAGGGAGGAGGGGAGGGGGGGAGGGGAGGGGGAGGGAGAGGGTTAGGGGGGAGGGGGAGGGGGGAGGGGAGGGGGGAAGGGGAGGGAGGGGGACCTCCCCTTTTCCCAGTACCCCTCTTTCCCCGTTGGGCCCGTCCCCGTAGGGTTTCCTTTGTAACCAGAAGGGGGGGAGGGAGGGTGGAAGGAGGGGGGAGGGGGAGAGGGATGGAAGGGTGGAGGGAGGGGGGAGGATGGAGGGAAGGAGGAGGGGGGGGTGTTAGGGGAGGAGGGGTGAGGGAGGTGGGGAGGGAGTTGGGGAGGAGGGGGGGAGGGAGTGGGGATGGAGGTGGGAAGGAGTGGGGAGGAAGGGGTTGAGGGGGGAAGGGGGGGAGGGGGGGAAATAGGGGCCCCATGCTGATCTGTGTATGTTAAGTGACTTGCACAACTTTAAAAAACTGGCAGTTGCTTTTCGCAACAATGTTGCAACAATCTCACACAAGCATTGTGACGTCACAAGCTGAAGATGTAAATTTAAAACCGAGCTGATCTCTCATTGGTGCACGGGTGCCATTGTGACATCACGCACTGAAGCCCCTTCAAGAAAAGGGTTAGAAATGAAAATTTATACTTTAATATCTCTCTAGCTTTAAAAAGGTAGCTTCAATTTGAACGAAAGTACTTACAATAGTTGCCCATGTTAATGGTGAATACGGCGGTACAAAAATCGTAGCGCTTTGGTGTACCGTCTGGGAGGAGTAGGGTTTGGCCCCTTCAAGAAAAGTGTTAGAAATGAAAATTTAAACTTTAATATCTCTCTAGCTTTAAAAAGGTAGTTGCAATTTGAACGAAAGTACTTACAATAGTTGCCCATGTTAATGGTGAATACGGCGGTAGAAAAATCGTAGCGCTTTGGTGTACCGTCTGGGAGGAGCAGGGTTTGTAAGTTATGGACAGAAATCTTCGGAATCTTCCGTATATACATACGGAATCTTCCGTATATACATACGGAATGTTGGACCGCAGAGTTTTAGTATTATATAGATAGATAGACTAGACCGAGTGGGCCCGTTGGCCCGTCCTCGTAGGGTTTCCATTGTAACCGGGAGGGGAGGAAAGGGGGAGGGTTGGGGGAGGGAAGGGGGAGGGAGGAGGGGAGGGAGGGGGGAGGGAGAGGGGAGGGAGGGGGGGTAGGGGGAGGGAGGGGGGAGAGGGGGGAGGGGGGAGGGGAGGGGGGAAGGGAGGAGGGAAGGGGGGGAGGGAGAGGGGAGGGAGGTGGGTAGGGGGGAGGGAGGGAGAGGGGACCTCCCCTTTTCCCAGTACCCCTCTTTCCCCGTTGGGCCCGTCCTCGTAGGGTTTCCATTGTAACCGGGAGGAGGGGAGGGCGGGAAGGGGAGGGAGGGAGGAGGGAGGTGTGGAGGGAGGAGGGGAGGGGAGGGAGGGGGGAGGGGGGGAGGGGGGAAGGGGGGAAGGGGGAGGGAGAGGGGAGGGAGGGGGGATGGGATGGGGAAGGGGGGAGGGAGGGGGACCTCCCCTTTTCCAGTACTCCTCTTTCCCCGTTGGGCCCGTCCTCGTAGGGTTTCAATTGTAACCGGGAGGGGGGGAGGGAGGGTGGAAGGAGGGGGAGAGGGATGGAAGGGTGGAGGGAGGGAAGGAGGGATTGGGGAGGGAGGGATGGAGGGAGGGGGGAGTTAGGGGGGAGGGGGGAGGGAGGGGGGAGGGAGTTGGGGAGGGAGGGGGGAGGAGGGGGGGGAGGGAGTGGGGATGGAGGTGGGAAGGAGGGGGGATGAAGGGGTTGAGGGGGTAAGGGGGACCTCCCCTTTTCCCAGTACCCCTCTTTCCCCGTTGGGCCCGTCCTCATAGGGTTTCCATTGTAACCGGGAGGGGGGAAGGGAGGGAGGAGGGAGGTGTGGAGGGAGGTGTGGAGGGAGGAGGGAGGGGGAGGGAGGGGGGGAGGGGGGAGGGGGTAGGGGGGAGGGGAGGGAGGGGGACCTCCCCTTTTCCCAGTACCCCTCTTTCCCCGTTGGGCCCGTCCCCGTAGGGTTTCTATTGTAACCGGGAGGGGGGAGGGAGGGGTGGAAGGAGGGGGGAGGGGGAGAGGGATGGAAGGGTGGATGGATTGGGGGAGGGAGGGATGGAGGGAAGGGAGGGAGGGGGGAGTTAGGGGGGAGGTTTGAGGGAGGTGGGGAGGGAGGGGGAGGGAGTTGGGGAGGGAGGGGGAGGAGGGGGGAGGGAGTGGGGATGAAGGTGGGAAGGAAGGGGTTGAGGGGGTGAAGGGGGACCTCCCATTTTTCCCAGTACCCCTCTTTCCCCCACCACCAAGCCCCCTCCGCAACGACCCCCTGTTGTCCCCCTCCCCAGTCCCCATTCTCAGACCCCCCCCCATTCTCTCTCTCTCCCCCAGACACACTCCAAGTGCTGTTTCGCAACACTTGCCCCGGTGGCCCACGAGCATAGACGCCCCATGTTGATCTGTGTATGTGAAGTGACTTGCAATAAAAAAGACTACTTGAAAACAGTGGTTTAAAGTGGTTTAAAGTGCTGTTTTTGCTACATTCGCGGTCATTTAATGCTTCTCACGACCACGGTCATTTAGTGCTTCTCACTGCGATCTGTTAGTGGTGCTTTTCGAAACAATGTAGCACCCATCTCAAACAAGCATTGGGAGGATGGGAGGGAGGGAAGGGGAGGGAGGGAGGAGAGAGGTGTGGAGGGAGGAGGGGAGGGAGGGGGAAGGGGAGGGGGGAACGGTGGGAAGGGGGAGGGAGAGGGGAGGGAGGGGGGATGGGATGGGGGAAGGGGGAGGGAGGGGGACCTCCCCTTTTCCCAGTACCCCTCTTTCCCCGTTGGGGCCCGTCCTCGTAGGGTTTCCATTGTAACCGGGAGGAGGGCAGGGAGGGCGGAGGGAGGTGTGGAGGGAGGAGGGGAGGGGGGGAGGGGAGGGGGGAAGGGGGAGGGAGAGGGTTAGGGGGGAGGGGGATGGGGGAGGGGGTAAGGGGAGGGAGGGGGGACCTCCCCTTTTCCCAGTACCCCTCTTTCCCCGTTGGGCCCCGTCCCCGTAGGGTTTCCTTTGTAACCAGAAGGGGGGGAGGGAGGGTGCAAGGAGGGGGGAGGGGGAGAGGGATGGAAGGGTGGAGGGAGGGGGGGAGGGATGGAGGGAAGGAGGGAGGGGGGGAGTTAGGGAAGGAGGGGTGAGGGAGTTGGGGAGGAGGGGGGGAGGGAGTGGGGATGGAGGTGGGAAGGAGTGGGGAGGAAGGGTTGAGGAAGGAGTGGGGAGGAAGGGGTTGAGGGGAGGAGGGGGGAGAGGGAGGGAATAGGGGCCCCATGCTGATCTGTGTATCTTAAGTGACTCGCACAACTTTAAAAAACTGGCAGTTGCTTTTCGCAACAATGTTGCAAACCATCTCACACAAGCATTGTGACGTCACAAGCTGAAGACCTTGAAAAAAAAGGTCAGAAAAAAAATTATGTAAATTTAAAACCGAGCTGATCTCTCATTGGTGCACGGGTGCCATTGTGACATCACGCGCTGAAGCCCCTTCAAGAAAAGGGTTAGAAATGAGAAATTTTAACTTTAATATCTCTCTAGCTTTAAAAAGGTAGCTTCAATTTGAACGAAAGTACTTACAATAGTTGCCCATGTTAATGGTGAATATGGCGGTACAAAAATCGTAGCGCTTTGGTGTACCGTCTGGGAGGAGTAGGGTTTGTAAGTTATGGACAGAAATCTTCGGAATCTTCCGTATATACACACGGAATCTTCCGTATATACATACGGAATGTTGGACCGCAGAGTTTTAGTATTATACTAGAAAAGAGGGCCCGTTGGGCCCGTCCCCACACCCCCCATTCTCACTCCCCCAGCCCCACTCTTACTCTCCAAGTGTGCCCGTTGGGCCCGGAAAAGAGGGCCCGTTGGGCCCGTCCCCACACCCCCCATTCTCTCCTCCCCCAGCCCCACTCTTACTCTCCAAGTGTGCCCGTTGGGGAGGGCCCGTTGGGCCCGTCCCCACACCCCCCATTCTCTCCTCCCCCAGCCCCACTCTTACTCTGTCCTCCTGATCTGTGTATGTCAAGTGACCACTATAGCCTTCTTTTTTTTTTTTTTTTCCTAATCAGATGTTTTGGGTTTTTTTCCTAATCAGATGTGCAGTACTTTGGTCAACGTGGGTTGTTTTTAAATGTGCTATACAAATAAAAGTGACTTGACTTGACTTGACTTGACTTGCAATAACAAAAAAGACTTCTTGGAAGCTTTTCGAAACAATGTAGCCGCCGTCACAAGCTGAAAACTAAATCCTTGCTGAAAACTAAATCCTTTTCTGTAAACTTTTGGAAACAAATGTAGCCCCTTGAAGAAAAGGGTTAGAAATGAAAAATTTAAACTTTAATATCTCTCTAGCTTTAAAAAGGTAGCTTCAATTTGAACGAAAGTACTTACAATAGTTGCCCAGGTTAATGGTGAATACGGCGGTACAAAAATCGTAGCGCTTTGGTGTACCGTCTAGGAGGAGTAGGGTTTGTAAGTAATCTTCCGTACATACACATATACATACATACATACGGAATGTTGGACCGCAGAGTTTTAGTATTATATAGACTAGACCGAGTGGGCCCGTTGGGCCCGTCCTCGTAGGGTTTCCATTGTAACCGGGAGGGGAGTGGGGGGTAGGGAAGGGGGAGGGAGGTAGTAGGGAGGTGTGGAGGGGGGAGGGGAGGGGGAGGGAGGGGAGGGGGGAAGGGGGGAGGGAGAGGGGAGGGAAGGGGGTAGAGGGGAGGGGGAGGGAGGGGGGAGGGGAAGGGGGAAGGGGGGGGAGGGGGGGAAGGGGAGGGGGAGGGAGGGGGGGTGAGGGAGAAGGGAGGGAGGGGGGAGTGAGGGGGGAGGTAGGGGGACCTCCCCTTTTCCCAGTACCCGTCTTTCCCCATTGGGCCAGTCCTCGTAGGGTTTCCATTGTAACCGGGAGGAGGGGAGGGAGGGAAGGGGGAGGGAGGGAGGAGGGAGGTGTGGAGGGAGGGGAGGGGGAGGGGAGGGGAGGGGGGGAGGGGGGAAGGGGGGAGGAGGGAGGGAGAGGGGAGGGAGGGGGGTAGGGGGGGAAGTAAGGGGGAGGGGAGGGGGGAAGGGGGAGGGAGGGGGATCTCCCCTTTTCCCAGTACCCCTCTTTCCCCGTTGGGCCCGTCCTCGTAGGGTTTCCATTGTAACCGGGAGGAGGGGAGGGAGGGAAGGGGGAGGGAGGGAGGAGGGAGGTGTGGAGGGAGGAGGGGAGGGGGGGAGGGGAGGGAGGGGGGTAGGGGGGAGGGGGAGGGAGGGGAGGGGGGAGGGGGTAGTGAGGGGGACCTCCCTTTTCCCAGTACCCCTCTTTCCCCGTTGGGCCCGTCCTCGTAGGGTTTCAATTGTAACGGGGAGGGGGAGGGAGGGTGGAAGGAGGGGGGAGGGGGAGGGGGATGGAAGGGTGGAGGGAGGGGGGAGGGATTGGGGGAGGGAGGGATGGAGGGAAGGAGGGAGGGGGGAGTTAGGGGGGAGGGAGTTGGGGAGGGAGGGGGAGGAGGGGGGATGAAGGGGTTGAGGGGGGAAGGGGGACCTCTCCTTTTCCCAGTACCCCTCTTTCCCCGTTGGGCCCGTCCTCGTAGGGTTTCCATTGTATGCGGGAGGGAGGGAGGAGGGAGGTGTGGAGGGAGGTGAGGAGGGAGGAGGGGAGGGGGAGGGAGGGGGGAGGGGAAGGGGGAAGGGGAGGGGGAAGGGGGGAGGGAAGGGGGGAGCGGGTAGGGGGGAGGGGAGGGAGGGGGATCTCCCCTTTTCCCAGTACCCCTCTTTCCCCGTTGGGCCCGTCCCCGTAGGGTTTCCATTGTAACCGGGAGGGGGGGAGGGAGGGTGGAAGGAGGGGGGAGGGGGAGAGGGATGGAATGGTGGAGGGAGGGGGGAGGGAGTGGGGGAGGGTGGGATGGAGGGAAGGAGGGAGGGGGGGAGTTAGGGGCTTAGTGGTGATGGAGGTTGGAATTGAGGGGGGGAGGGAGGGGGGGAGGGAGTGGGGATGGAGGTGGGAAGGAGGGGTGAGGAAGGGGTTGAGGGGGGAAGTGGGACCTCCCCTTTTCCCAGTACCCCTCTTTCCCCCACCACCAAGCCCCCTCCGCAACGACCCCTGTTGTCTCCAGTCCCTATTCACAGACCCCCCCCCCCCCCCATTCTCTCTCTCCCCCATACACATTCTCAGTGCTTTTTTCGAAATACTTGCCCCGGTGGCCCACGAGCATATGGGCCCAATGCTGATCTGTGTATGTTAAGTGACTTGCAATAAAAAAAAATACTTTAAAAAGAGATAAGTGCTTTTTAAGTGCTTGTTTTGAAACATTCGCGGTCACATAGTGCTTCTCACTGTAGCACCCATCTCAAACAAGCATTGGGAGGATGGGAGGGAGGGAAGGGGAGGGAGGGAGGAGGGAGGTGTGGAGGGAGGAGGGGAGGGAAGGGGGGAAGGGGAGGGGGGGAAGGGGGGGAAGGGGGAGGGAGAGGGTAGGGAGGGGGGATGGGATGGGGGAAGGGGGGAGGGAGGGGGACCTCCCCTTTTCCCAGTACCCCTCTTTCCCCGTTGGGCCCGTCCTCGTAGGGTTTCCATTGTAACCGGGAGGAGGGGAGGGAGGGAGGAGGGAGGTGTGGAGGGAGGAGGGGAGGGGGGGAGGGGAGGGGGGAAGGGGGAGGGAGAGGGTATGGGGGGAGGGGGAGGGGGAGGGGAGGGGGGAAGGGGAGGGAGGGGGACCTCCCTTTTTCCCAGTACCCCTCTTTCCCCGTTGGGCCCGTCCCCGTAGGGTTTCCTTTGTAACCAGAAGGGGGGAGGGAGGGTGGAAGGAAGGGGGAGGGGGAGATGGATGGAAGGGTGGAGGGAGGGGGGGAAGGATGGAGGGAAGGAGGAAGGGGGGGAGTTAGGGGAGGAGGGGTGAGGGAGGTGGGGAGGGAGTTGGGGAGGAGGGGGGGAGGGAGTGGGGATGGAGGTGGGAAGGAGTGGGGAGGAAGGGGTTGAGGGGGGAAGGGGGGGAGGGAGGGAATAGGGGCCCCATGCTGATCTGTGTATGTTAAGTGACTTGCACAACTTAAAAAACTGGCAGTTGCTTTTCGCAACAATGTTGCAACAATCTCACACAAGCATTGTGACGTCACAAGCTGAAGATGTAAATTTAAAACCGAGCTGATCTCTCATTGGTGCACGGGTGCCATTGTGACATCACGCGCTGAAGCCCCTTCAAGAAAAGGGTTAGAAATGAAAATTTATACTTTAATATCTCTCTAGCTTTAAAAAGGTAGCTTCAATTTGAACAAAAGTACTTACAATAGTTGCCCATGTTAATGGTGAATACGGCGGTACAAAAATCGTAGCGCTTTGGTGTACCGTCTAGGAGGAGTAGGGTTTGTAAGTTAAGCGTCAAGAAAGACACTTCGGAATCTTCCGTACATACACACATACATCCATACATACGGAATGTTGGACCGCAGAGTTTTAGTAGTATACTAGACCGAGTGGGCCCGTTGGGCCCGTCCTCGTAGGGTTTCCATTGTAACCGGGAGGGGAGGAAAGGGGGAGGGTTGGGGGAGGGAAGGGGGAGGGAGGAGGGGAGGGAGGGGGTAGGGGGAGGGAGGGGGGAGAGGGGGGATGGGAGGGGGGAGGGGAGGGGGGAAGGGAGGAGGGAAGGGGGGGAGGGAGAGGGGAGGGAGGTGGGTAGGGGGGAGGGAGGGAGGGGGACCTCCCCTTTTCCCAGTACCCCTCTTTCCACGTTGGGCCCGTCCTCGTAGGGTTTCCATTGTAACCGGGAGGAGGGGAGGGCGGGAAGGGGGAGGGAGGGAGGAGGGAGGTGTGGAAGGAGGAGGGGAGGGGAGGGAGGGGGGAGGGGAGGGAGGGGGGTAGGGGGGAGGGGGAGGGAGAGGGGGAAGGGGAGGGGGGAGGGAGGGGGACCTCCCCTTTTCCCAGTACTCCTCTTTCCCCGTTGGGCCCGTCCTCGTAGGGTTTCAAGGAAGGGGGAGAGGGATGGAAGGGTGGAGGGAGGGGGGGAGGGATTGGGGAGGGAGGGATGGAGGGAGGGGGGAGTTAGGGGGGAGGGAGTTGGGGAGGGAGGAGGAGGGGAGGGAGTGGGGATGGAGGTGGGAAGGAGGGGGGATGAAGGGGTTGAGGGGGGAAGGGGGACCTCCCCTTTTCCCAGTACCCCTCTTTCCCCGTTGGGCCCGTCCTCATAGGGTTTCCATTGTAACCGGGAGGGGGGGAGGGAGGGAGGTGTGGAGGGAGGAGGGGAGGGGGAGGGAGGGGGGGAGGGGAGGGGGGAAGGGGAGGGGGAAGGGGGTAGGGGGGAGGGGAGGGAGGGGGATCTCCTCTTTTCCCAGTACCCCTCTTTCCCCGTTGGGCCCGTCCCCGTAGGGTTTCCATTGTAACCGGGAGGGGGGGAGGGAGGGTGGAAGGAGGGGGGAGGGGGAGAGGGATGGAAGGGTGGAGGGAGGGGGGAGGGATTGGGGGAGGGTGGGATGGAGGGAAGGAGGGAGGGGGGGAGTTAGGGGCTGAGTGGTGATGGAGGTTGGGATTGAGGGGGGAGAGAGTGGGGATGGAGGTGGGAAGGAGGGGGGAGGAAGAGGTGGAGGGGGAATTGGGACCTCCCCTTTTCCCAGTACCCCTCTTTCCCCCACCACCAAGCCCCCACCGCAACGACCCCTGTTGTCCCCCTCCCCAGTCCCCATTCTCAGACCCCCCCCCCCCATTCTCTTGGAATAAAAAAAAATACTTTTTTTAAAAAAAGTGCTTTTTAATTGCTTGTTTTGAAACATTCGCGGTTAAGTGCTTTTTAAAAAAACATTCGCGGTTAAGTGCTGGTTTTGAAACATTGGCGGCTACTTAGTGCTTCTGTCAGTTGCTTTTCGAAACAATGTTGCAACCATCTCACACAAGCATTGGGAGGATGGGAGGGAGGGAAGGGGAGGGAGGGAGGGAAGGGGAGGGAGGGAGGAGGGAGGTGTGGAGGGAGGAGGGGAGGGAGGGGGGAAGGGGAGGGGGGAAGGGGGCGGGAGAGGGGACGGAGGGGGGATGGAATGGGGAAGGGGGGAGGGAGGGGGACCTCCCCTTTTCCCAGTACCCCTCTTTCCCCGTTGGGCCCGTCCTCGTAGGGTTTCCATTGTAACCGGGAGGAGGGGAGGGAGGGAAGGGGGAGGGAGGAGGGAGGTGTGGAGGGAGGGGAGGGGGAGGGAGGGGGAGGGGAGGGGGGAAGGGGGGGGAGGGGGAGGGAGAGGGGAGGGAGGGGGGAGGGGGGAAGGTGGGTGAGGGGGGAGGGAGAGGGGTAGGGGGGGAGGGGAGGGGAAAGGGAGGGAGGGGGACCTCCCCTTTTCCCAGTACCCCTCTTTCCCCGTTGGGCCCGTCCTCGTAGGGTTTCCATTGTAACCGGGAGGAGGGGAGGGCGGGAAGGGGGAGGGAGGGAGGAGGGTGGTGTGGAGGGAGGAGGGGAGGGGAGGGAGGGGGGAGGGGGGGAAGGGGAGGGGGGAAGGGGGAGGGAGAGGGAGAGGGGAGGGAGGGGGGATGGGATGGGGGAAGGGGGGAGGGAGGGGGACCTCCCCTTTTCCCAGTACTCCTCTTTCCCCGTTGGGCCCGTCCTCGTAGGGTTTCAATTGTAACCGGGAGGGGGGGAGGGAGGGTGGAAGGAGGGGGGAGAGGGATGGAAGGGTGGAGGGAGGGGGGGAGGGATTGGGGAGGGAGGGATGGAGGGAGGGGGGAGTTAGGGGGGAAGGGGGAGGGAGTTGGGGAGGGAGGGGAGGAGGGGGGGAGGGAGTGGGGATGGAGGTGGGAAGGAGGGGGGATGAAGGGGTTGAGGGGGGAAGGGGGACCTCCCCTTTTCCCAGTACCCCTCTTTCCCCGTTGGGCCCGTCCTCATAGGGTTTCCATTGTAACCGGGAGGGGGGGAGGGAGGTATGGAGGGAGGTGTGGAGGGAGGAGGGGAGGGGGAGGGAGGGGGGGAGGGGAGGGGGGAAGGGGAGGGGGAAGGGGGGAGGGGGTAGGGGGGAGGGGAGGGAGGGGGACCTCCCCTTTTCCCAGTACCCCTCTTTCCCCGTTGGGCCCGTCCCCGTAGGGTTTCTATTGTAACCGGGAGGGGGGAGGGAGGATGGAAGGAGGGGGGAGGGGGAGAGGGATGGAAGGGTGGATTGATTGGGGGAGGGAGGGATGGAGGGAAGGAGGGAGGGGGGGAGTTAGGGGGGAGGTTTGAGGGAGGTGGGGAGGGAGGGGGAGGGAGTTGTGGAGGGAGGGGGAGGAGGGGGGGAGGGAGTGGGGATGGAGGTGGGAAGGAAGGGGATGAGGGGTGAAGGGGGACCTCCCATTTTCCCAGTACCCCTCTTTCCCCCACCACCAAGCCCCCTCCGCAACGACCCCTGTTGTCCCCCTCCCCAGTCCCCATTCTCAGAACCCCCCCCCATTCTCTCTCTCCCCCAGACACACTCCAAGTGCTGTTTCGCAACACTTGCCCCGGTGGCCCACGAGCATAGAGGCCCCATGTTGATCTGTGTATGTTAAGTGACTTGCAATAAAAAAGACTACTTGAAAACAGTGGTTTAAATGGTTTAAAGTGCTGTTTTTGTTACATTCGCGGTCATTTAGTGCTTCTCACGACCACGGTCATTTAGTGCTTCTCACCGCGATCTGTTAGTGGTGCTTTTTGAAACAATGTAGCACCCATCTCAAACAAGCATTGGGAGGATGGGAGGGAGGGAAGGGGAGGGAGGGAGGAGAGAGGTGTGGAGGGAGGAGGGGAGGGAGGGGGAAGGGGAGGGGGGAACGGGGGGAAGGGGGAGGGAGAGGGGAGGGAGGGGGGATGCGATGGGGGAAGGGGGGAGGGAGGGGGACCTCCCCTTTTCCCAGTACCCCTCTTTCCCCGTTGGGCCCGTCCTCGTAGGGTTTCCATTGTAACCGGGAGGAGGGGAGGGAGGGAGGAGGGAGGTGTGGAGGGAGGAGGGTAGGGGGGGAGGGGAGGGGGGAAGGGGGAGGGAGAGGGTTAGGGGGGAGGGGGATGGGGGAGGGGGTAAGGGGAGGGAGGGGGACCTCCCCTTTTCCCAGTACCCCTCTTTCCCCGTTGGGCCCGTCCCCGTAGGGTTTCCTTTGTAACCAGAAGGGGGGGAGGGAGGGTGGAAGGAGGGGGGAGGGGGAGAGGGATGGAAGGGTGGAGGGAGGGGGGGAGGGATGGAGGGAAGGAGGGAGGGGGGGGAGTTAGGGGAGGAGGGGTGAGGGAGGTGGGGAGGGAGTTGGGGAGGAGGGGGGAGGGAGTGGGGATGGAGGTGGGAAGGAGTGGGGAGGAAGGGGTTGAGGGGGGAAGGGGGGGGGAGGGAGGGAATAGTGGCCCCATGCTGATCTGTGTATGTTAAGTGACTCGCACAACTTTAAAAAACTGGCAGTTGCTTTTCGCAACAATGTTGCAAACCATCTCACACAAGCATTGTGACGTCACAAGCTGAAGACCTTGAAAAAAAAGGTCAGAAAAAAAATTATGTAAATTTAAAACCGAGCTGATCTCTCATTGGTGCACGGGTGCCATTGTGACATCACGCGCTGAAGCCCCTTCAAGAAAAGGGTTAGAAATGAGAAATTTTAACTTTAATATCTCTCTAGCTTTAAAAAGGTAGCTTCAATTTGAACGAAAGTACTTACAATAGTTGCCCATGTTAATGGTGAATATGGCGGTACAAAAATCGTAGCGCTTTGGTGTACCGTCTGGGAGGAGTAGGGTTTGTAAGTTATGGACAGAAATCTTCGGAATCTTCCGTACAAACATACGGAATCTTCCGTATATACATACGGAATGTTGGACCGCAGAGTTTTAGTAGTATATAGATAGATAGACTAGACCGAGTGGGCCCGTTGGGCCCGTCCTCGTAGGGTTTCCATTGTAACTGGGAGGATGGGAGGGAGGGAAGAGGGAGGGAGGGAGGAGGGAGGTGTGGAGGGAGCAGGGGAGGGGGAGGGAGGGGGGGAGGGGAGGGTGGAGTGGAGGGGGGAAGGGGGGGAGGGAGGGGGACCTCCCCTTTTCCCAGTACTCCTCTTTCCCCGTTGGGCCCGTCCCCTTAGGGTTTCCATTGTAACCGGGAGGGGGGGAGGAAGGGTGGAAGGAGGGGGGAGGGGGAGGGGGAGGGGGAGAGGGATGGAAGGGTGGAGGGAGGAGGGTGGGAGTGGGGGAGGGAGGGATGGAGGGAAGGAGGGAGGGGGGGGAGTTAGGGGGGAGGGTTGAGGGAGGTGGAGAGGGATGGGGAGGAGGGGGAGGAGGGGGGAGGGAGTGGGGATGGAGATGGGAAGGAGGGGGAGGAAGGGGTTGAGGGGTGAAGGGGACCTCCCCTTTTCCCAGTACCCCTCTTTCCCCCACCACCAAGCCCCCTCCGCAACGACCCCTGTTGTCCCCCTCCCCAGTCCCCATTCTCAGACCCCCCCCCCCCATTCTCTCTCTCCCCCAGACACACTCTCAGTGCTTTTTTCGAAACACTTGCCCCGGTGGCCCACGAGCATAGGGGCCCAATGCTGATCTGTGTATGTTAAGTGACTTGCAATAAAAAAAAATACTTTAAAAAAGATAAGTGCTTTTTAAGTGCTTGTTTTGAAACATTTGCAGTCACATAGTGCTTCTCACTGCGATCTGTTAGTGGTGCTTTTCGAAACAATGTAGCACCCATCTCACACAAGCATTGGGAGGATGGGAGGGAGGGAAGGGGAGGGAGGGAGGAGGGAGGTGTGGAGGAGGAGGGGAGGGAGGGGAGAAGGGGAGGGGGGAAAGGGGGGAGGGGGGGAGGGAGAGGGGAGGGAGGGGTGATGGGATGAGGGAAGGGGGGAGGGAGGGGGACCTCCCCTTTTCCCAGTACCCCTCTTTCCCCGTTGGGCCCGTCCCCGTAGGGTTTCCATTGTAACAGGGAGTGGGGAGGGAGGGTGGAAGGAGGGGGAGAGGTAGAGGGATGGAAGGGTGGAGGGAGGGGGAGGGATTGGGGGAGGGAGGGTTGGAGGGAAGGAGGGAGGGGGGAGTTAGGTGGGGAGGGTTGAGGGAGGGGGAGGGAGTTGGGGAGGGAGGGGGAGGAGGGGGGGAGGGGAGGGGGAAGGGAGGGGAGAGGGGGAGGGGGGAGGGGAGGGGGGAAGGGGAGGGAGGGGGACCTCCCCTTTTCCCAGTACCCCTCTTTCCCCGTTGGGCCCGTCCCCGTAGGTTTCCTTTGTAACCAGAAGGGGGGAGAGAGGGTGGAAGGAGGGGGGAGGGGGAGAGGGATGGAAGGGTGGAGGGAGGGGGGGAGGGATGGAGGGAAGGAGGGAGGGGGGGAGTTAGGGGAGGAGGGGTGAGGGAGGTGGGGAGGGAGTTGGGGAGGAGGGGGGAGGGAGTGGGATGGAGGTGGGAAGGAGTGGGGAGGAAGGGGTTGAGGGGGGAAGGGGGGGGAGGGAGGGAATAGGGGCCCCATGCTGATCTGTGTATGTTAAGTGACTTGCACAACTTTAAAAACTGGCAGTTGCTTTTCGCAACAATGTTGCAACTATCCTCCCACAAGCATTGTGACGTCACAAGCTGAAGACCTTGAAAAAAAAGGTCAGAAAAAAAATTATGTAAATTTAAAACCGAGCTGATCTCTCATTGGTGCACGGGTGCCATTGTGACATCACGCGCTGAAGCCCCTTCAAGAAAAGGGTTAGAAATGAAAATTTAAACTTTAATATCTCTCTAGCTTAAAAAAAGTAGCTTCAATTTGAACGAAAGTACTTACAATAGTTGCCCAGGTTAATGGTGAATATGGCGGTACAAAAATCGTAGCGCTTTGGTGTACCGTCTGGGAGGAGTAGGGTTTGTAAGTTATGGACAGAAATCTTCGGAATCTTCCGTACATACACATATACGGACATACACACGAACGCAGAGTTTTAGTAGTATACTAGACCGAGTGGGCCCGTTGGGCCCGTCCACGTAGGGTTTCCATTGTAACCGGGAGGGGAGGAAAGGGGGAGGGTTGGGGGAGGGAAGGGGGAGGGAGGAGGGGAGGGAGGGGGGGAGGGGGAGGGGGGAGGGGGGAGGGAGGGGGGAGAGGGGGGGATGGGAGGGGGGAGGGGGGAAGGGAGGAGGGTAGGGGGGGAGGGGAGAGGGGAGGGAGGTGGGTAGGGGGGAGGGAGGGTGGGGGACCTCCCCTTTTCCCAGTACCCCTCTTTCCCCGTTGGGCCCGTCCTCGTAGGGTTTCCATTGTAACCGGGAGGAGGGGAGGGCGGGAAGGGGGAGGGAGGGAGGAGGGAGGTGTGGAGGGAGGAGGGGAGGGGAGGGAGGGGGGAGGGGAGGGAGGGGGGTAGGGGGGAGGGGGAGGGAGGGGGAGGGAGGGGGAGGGAGAGGGGAGGGGGGAGGGGAGGGGGAAGGGGGGGGAGGGAGGGGGGGAGG
Organism: Rhinoraja longicauda; assembly: GCF_053455715.1. Lineage (NCBI taxonomy): Eukaryota > Metazoa > Chordata > Chondrichthyes > Rajiformes > Arhynchobatidae > Rhinoraja > Rhinoraja longicauda. The sequence continues at coordinate 26,574 of NW_027602345.1, forward strand.
GAGGGGGACCTCCCCTTTTCCAGTACCCCTCTTTCCCCGTTGGGCCCGTCCCCGTAGGGTTTCCATTGTAACCGGGAGGGGGGGGAGGGAGGGTGGAAGGAGGGGGAGGGGGAGAGGGGTGGAAGGGTGGAGGGAGGGGGGGAGGGAGTGGGGGAGGGTCGGATGGAGGGAAGGAGGGACGGGTGAGTTAGGGGCTGAGTGGTGATGGAGGTTGGGATTGTGGGGGGAGAGAGTGGGGATGGAGGTGGAAGGAGGGGGGAGGAAGAGGTTGAGGGGGGAAGTGGGACCTCCCCTTTTCCCAGTACCCCTCTTTCCCCCACCACCAAGCCCCCACCGCAACGACCCCTGTTGTCCCCCTCCCCAGTCCCCATTCTCAGACCCCCCCATTCTCTTGGAATAAAAAAAAATACTTTAAAAAAAATAAGTGCTTTTTAATTGCTTGTTTTGAAACATTCGCGGTTAAGTGCTTTTTTAAAAAACATTCGCGGTTAAGTGCTGGTTTTGAAACATTCGCGGCTACTTAGTGCTTCTGTCAGCTGCTTTTCGAAACAATGTTGCAACCATCTCACACAAGCATTGGGAGGATGGGAGGGAGGGAAGGGGAGGGAGGGAGGAGGGAGGTGTGGAGGGAGGAGGGGAGGGAGGGGGGAAGGGGAGGGGGGGGAAGGGGGCGGGAGAGGGGAGGGAGGGGGGATGGGATGGGGAAGGGGGGAGTGAGGGGGACCTCCCCTTTTCCCAGTACCCCTCTTTCCCCGTTGGGCCCGTCCTCGTAGGGTTTCCATTGTAACCGGGAGGAGGGGAGGGAGGGAAGGGGGAGGGAGGGAGGAGGGAGGTGTGGAGGGAGGGGAGGGGGAGGGAGGGGGGAGGGGAGGGGGGAAGGGGGGGAGGGGGGAGGGAGAGGGGGAGGGAGGGGGGGAGGGGGGTGAGGGGGGAGGGAGAGGGGTAGGGGGGGAGGGGAGGGGGAAGGGGAGGGAGGGGGACCTCCCCTTTTCCCAGTACCCCTCTTTCCCCGTTGGGCCCGTCCTCGTAGGGTTTCCATTGTAACCGGGAGGAGGGGAGGGAGGGAAGGGGGAGGGAGGTGTGGAGGGTGGAGGGGGAGGGAGGGGGGAGGGGAGGGGGAAGGGGGGGAGGGAGGGGGGGTGGAGGTGGGAAGGAGTGGGGAGGAAGGGGTTGAGGGGGGAAGGGGGGGGGAGGGAGGGAATAGGGGCCCCATGCTGATCTGTGTATGTTAAGTGACTCGCACAACTTTAAAAAACTGGCAGTTGCTTTTCGCAACAATGTTGCAACCATCTCACACAAGCATTGTGACGACACAAGCTGAAGACCTTGAAAAAAAAGGTCAGAAAAAAAATCATGTAAATTTAAAGTAGTAAACACCCAATAGCAGCCGCTTGTCCATCGCGAGCTGATCTCTCATTGGTGCACGGGTGCCATTGTGACATCACGCGCTGAAGCCCCTTCAAGAAAAGGGTTAGAAATGAAAAATTTAAACTTTAATATCTCTCTAGCTTTAAAAAGGTAGCTTCAATTTGAACGAAAGTACTTACAATAGTTGCCCATGTTAATGGTGAATACGGCGGTACAAAAATCGTAGCGCTTTGGTGTACCGTCTGGGAGGAGTAGGGTTTGGCCCCTTCAAGAAAAGTGTTAGAAATGAAAATTTAAACTTTAATATCTCTCTAGCTTTAAAAAGGTAGCTTCAATTTGAACGAAAGTACTTACAATAGTTGCCCACGTTAATGGTGAATACGGCGGTACAAAAATCGTAGCGCTTTGGTGTACCGTCTGGGAGGAGTAGGGTTTGTAAGTTATGGACAGAAATCTTCGGAATCTTCCGTATATACATACGGAATGTTGGACCGCAGAGTTTTAGTACTATATAGATATAGATAGACTAGACCAAGTGGGCCCGTTGGGCCCGTCCTCGTAGGGTTTCCATTGTAACCGGGAGGCGGGGAGGGAGGGGGGAGGGAGGGGGGAGGGGGACCACCTGTTTTCCCAGTACCCCTCTTTACCAGTTGTGGGATGGGAGGGGGGAGGGGAGGGGGGAGGGAGAGGGGAGGGAGGGGGTAGGGGGGAGGGAGGGGGGAGGGAGGGAGGGGAGGGGGGAAGGGGGAGGGGGAAGGGGAGAGGGAAGGGGGGGAGGGAGGAGGACCTCCCCTTTTCCCAGTACCCCTCTTTCCCCGTTGTGCCCGTCCTTGTAGGGTTTCCATTGTAACCGGGAGGAGGGGAGGGAGGGAGGGAGGGAGGAGGGAGGAGGGGAGGGAGGGGGGGGAAGGGGAGGGCGGAAAGGGGGGAGGGGGGGGAGGGGGGAGGGTTGAAAGAGCATCCCTCTCCCCATCAGAACTGCCTCCTCCATCGACTCCTTTAAGTCCAGGCTCAAAACCTATTTCTACTCCCTAGCTTTTGAGGCTAATTGAGGAGGTACTGTGAACTGTTTGGGAGGGGTGGGGAGGGGGGAAGGGGGAAGGAGGGGGACCTCCCCTTTTCCCAGTTCCCCTCTTTCCCCGTTGGGCCTGTCCTCGTAGGGTTTCCATTGTAACCGGGAGGACGGGAGGGAGGGAAGGGGGAGGAAGGGAGGAGGGAGGTGTGGAGGGAGGAGGGAGGTGTGGAGGGAGATGGGAAGGAGGGGGGAGGGGAGGGGGTAGGGGGAGGGAGAGGGGAGGGAGGGAGGGGGTAGGGGGAGGGAGGGGGAGGGGAGGGGGGAAGGGGGGAGGAGGGGGACCTCCCCTTTACCCAGTACCCCTCTTTCCCGTTGGGCCCATCCTCGTAGGGTTTCCATTGTAACCGTGAGGAGGGGAGGGAGGGAAGGGGGAGGGAGGGAGGAGGGAGGTGTGGAGGGAGGAGGGGAGGGGGAGGGAGGGGGGGAGGGGAGGGGGGAAGGGGGGAGTGAGGGGGTAGGGGGAGGGAGGGGGGAGGGAGGGGGAGAGGGGAGGGGGGGTAGGGGGGGAGGAGGAGGGAGGGGGGAGGGAGGGGGAAGGGGGGAGGGAGGGGGCTCTTGCCTTTTCCCAGTACCCCACTTTCCCGTTGGGCCCGTCCTCGTAGGGATTCCATTGTAACCGGGAGGAGGGGAGGGAGGGAAGGGGGAGGGAGGGAGGAGGGAGGAGGGGAGGGAGGGGGGGAAGGGGAGGGCGGAAAGGGGGGGAGGGGGGAGGGGGGAGGGGGGAGGGAGAGAGGGGGAGGGTGGAAAGAGCATCCCTCTCCCCATCAGAACTGCCCCCTCCATCGACTCCTTTAAGTCCAGGCTCAAAACCTATTTCTACTCCCTACTCATTGAGGAGGCGCTGTGAACTGTTTGCGTGCCACTGTATGTTTCATTTTTTTCCTTAGTACCTAATCAGATGTACAGCACTTTGGTCAACGTGGGTTGTTTTTAAATGTGCTATACAAATAAAATGGACTTGACTTGACAGCTCTTCGCAACAATGTAGCACAGGGGCATTGTGACGTCACACGCTGAATACCGCTGGGGGGGAAGGGGGGTCAGCTCGAGTTCATCTCACAGGGGCATTGTGACATCACAATCCGCACCGCAGCGCCCCCCCTTCTGTCAAAACTTCGATAAATCAGGGGGGGCAGCACTTTTAAACCTCTGTAACTTAAAAAATATGCGTCCGAATTAAATAAAAATATCATTTTCCAGCAGCGAACCGCATGCTGATTAAGGCGGTACAAAAATCGTGGCGCTACGGTTCACCGTTTTGCCGGAATTGCCGTCTTCAGCCGACATCAGTGGGATATATATATAAAGCTACAAGATCAGAGTTTTAGTAGTATACTAGAACAAGTGTGCCCGTTGGAAGCGGGCCCTTTGGGCCCGTCCCCACTCCCCCCATTCTCTCCTCCCCCAGCCCTACTCTTACCCGTTTTGTGATGACAGATGTTGCGGTATTTGTTGAGGGGGGAGAGAGTGAGTTGGGAGGGGGGGGTGGTTTGCGGGGAGATGTTCTCCCGGTTTTTGGAGAGAGGAGAGAAGCAAAGGGAGAGAGGAGTGGTGTGCCGGTGATCGCGGGCTTGCTCCGCTAACGGCGTCCATTGTTTTTGTGCGTGTGAGGATATTCCGCGCATGCGTGTTGAGTACTGAGTGTGGAGATTCCGCGCATGCGTACTGAGCACTGCCGGACCGCAGCGCCCCCCTTCTGTCAAAACTTCGATAAATGAGGGGGGGCAGCGCCTTTTAATGCGGTTTAAAAATCGTGGCGCTACGGCTCACCGTTTTTCCGGAATTTCCTTCAGCCGACATCAGTGGAATATATATACAAAAACGGTACAAGATCTGAGTTTTAGTAGTATATAGACTAGACCAAGTGGGCCCGTTGGGCCCGTCCTCGTAGGGTTTCCATTGTAACCGGGAGGCGGGGAGGGAGGGGGGAGGGAGGGGGGGAGGGGGACCACCTGTTTTCCCAGTACCCCTCTTTCCCCGTTGTGGGATGGGAGGGGGGGAGGGGAGGGGGGAGGAGAGGGGAGGGAGGGGGTAGGGGGGAGGGGAGGGAGGGGAGGGAGGGGAGGGGGGAAGGGGAAGGGGGGAGGGAAGGGGGGGGAGGAGGAGGACCTCCCCTTTTCCCAGTACTCCTCTTTCCCCGTTGTGCCCGTCCTTGTAGGGTTTCCATTGTAACCGGGAGGCGGGGAGGGAGGGGGGAGGGAGGGGGGAGGGAGGGAGGAGTGGAGGGAGGAGGGGAGGGGGAGGGAGGGGGGAGGGAGGTGGAGTAGAGAGTGGGGAAAGGGGGAGGGAGAGGGGAGGGAAGGGGGTAGGGGTGGAGGGGGGAGGGGGACCACCTGTTTTCCCAGTACCCCTCTTTCCCGTTTTGCCGTCCTCGTAGGGTTTCCATTGTAACCTGTAGGCTGGGAGGGAGGGGGGAGGGAGGGAGGAGGGAGGTGTGGAGGGAGGAGAGGAGGGAAAGGGGGGGAGGGGAGGGGGAAAGGGGGGGAAGGGGGGGAAGGGGGGGAAGGGGGAGGTGAGGGATGGGGGAAGGGGGGAGGATGGGGGAACTCCCCTTTTCCCAGTACCCCTCTTTCCCCGTTGGGCCCGTCCTCGTAGGGTTTCCATTGTAACCGGGAGGAGGGGAGGGAGGGAAGGGGGAGGGAGGGAGGTGTGGCGGGAGGAGGGGAGGTACCACGTAAAGACCCAACCAATCGGGCGCTAACAGGGAGGGTGAAACCCAATGAAAAAAAACCGCGTTTTTACTTTAAAATAAACAGCGTTCTTTGTTGAAAAGGAAATAAACTTATCTATAGAGCAGCAGCTTTTTTAAAATAAATAAAATCAAACTTAATGAAAATCACATTCCTCATTTAAAATAAATGTCTTTGTTATAAATGAAATCAAACAGCGGGAGAGGCGACGGCGACTACACTTCCGCTTCGGGGAGAGGAGGAGGGGGAGAGGAGGGGGGGAGAGGAGGGGGGGGAGAGGAGGGAGGGAGGGGGGGAGGGGTGGGAGGGGGGGAGGGGTGGGAGGGGGGAGGGGTGGGAGGGGGGGAGGGGGAAGGGGGGAAGGGGGGAGGAGGGAGGGGGGGGAGGAGGGAGGGGGGGAGGAGGGAGGGGGAGAGGAGGGAGGGGGAGAGGAGGAGGGGGGGAGAGGAGGAGGGGGGAGGAGGGGGGAGAGGAGGGGGGAGAGGAGAGGGGGGAGAGGAGAGGGGGGGAGGGGAGAGGAGAGGGGAGAGGAAAGAGTGGAGGGGGAGAGGAGAGGGGGGAGAGGAGAGGGAGAGGGGAGAGGAGAGGGGGGAGAGGAGAGGAGAGGGGGGGAGAGAGGAGAGGAGAGGGGGGGGAGAGAGGAGAGGTGTCTATTTTACTTTAAAATAAACAGCATTCTTTGTTGAAAAAGAAATGAATCTTATCTATAGAGCAGAAGCGGGAGAGGCGACGGCGACTACACTTCCCGGCGGTCAGCGCTGCGGGAAGGGAGGGAGGGAGGGATGTTGAAAAAGAAATTAATCTTATCTATAGAGCAGAAGCGGGAGAGGCGACGGCGACTACACTTCCCGGCGGTCAGCGCTGCGGGGAAGGGAGGGAGGGATGAGGTAGGGAGGAGAGGAGAGTGGGGAGGGAGGGAGGGGGAGAGGGGAGGAGAGGGGGAGGGAGGGTGTAAGGAGGGGGGAAGGGGGGGACCTCCCCTTTTCCCAGTACCCCTCTTTCCCCCACCACCAAGCCCCCTCCGCAACGACCCCTGTTGTCCCCAGTCCCCATTCACAGACCCCCCCCCCATTCTCTCTCTCCCCATACACACTCTCAGTGCTTTTTTCGAAACACTTGCCCCGGTGGCCCACGAGCATATGGGCCCAATGCTGATCTGTGTATGTTAAGTAACTTGCAATAAAAAAAAATAATTTAAAAAGAGATAAGTGCTTTTTAAGTGCTTGTTTTGAAACATTCGCGGTCACATAGTGCTTCTCACTGTAGCACCCATCTCAAGTGTGCCCGTTGGGCCCGTCCTCGTAGGGGTTTCCATTGTAACCGGGAGTGGAGTGCGGGGGAGGGAAGGGGGAGGGAGGGAGGAGGGCAGGGGAGGGGGAGGGAGGAGGAGGGGAGAAGGGGGGAGGGAGAGGGAGGGAGTGGGGTAGGGGAGGGGGAGAGAGGGGGAGGGGAGGGGAGGGGGGAGGGGGGGGGAGGGGGGGGGAGGGGAAGGGGGAGGGAGGGGTACCTCCACTTTTCCCAGTACCCTCTTTCCCCGTTGGGCCAGTCCTCGTAAGGTTTCCATTGTAACCGGGAGGAGGGGAGGGAGGGAAGGGGGAGGGAGGGAGGAGGGAGGTGTGGAGGGAGGAGGGGAGGGTGAGGGGTGGCGGGAGGGTGGATGGGGGGAGGGAGGGGGATAGGGGGAGGGAGGGGGACCTCCCCTTTTCCCCGTACCCCTCTTTCCCCGTTGAGCCCGTCCCCGTAAGGTTTCCATTGTAACTGGGAGGCGGGGAGGGAGGGGGGAGGGGGATGGAGGGGGGGGAGGGAGGGGGAAGGGGTGGGAGGGGAGGGGGAAGGGGGAGGGGGGAAGGGGAGAGGGAAGGGGGGGAGGGAGGAGGACCTCCCCTTTTCCCAGTACCCCTCTTTCCCCGTTGTGCCCGTCCTTGTAGGGTTTCCATTGTAACCGGAGGAGGGGAGGGAGGGAGGGAGGGAGGGAGGAGGGGAGGGAGGGGGGGAAGGGGAGGGCGGAAAGGGGGAGGGGGGGGAGGGGGGGAGGGAGAGAGGGGGAGGGTTGAAAGAGCATCCCTCTCCCCATCAGGACTGCCTCCTCCATCGACTCCTTTAAGTCCAGGCTCAAAACCTATTTCTACTCCCTAGCTTTTGAGGCTAATTGAGGAGGTACTGTGAACTGTTTGGGAGGGGAGGGGAGGGGGGAAGGGGGGGAAGGAGGGGGGACCTCCCCTTTTCCAGTTCCCCTCTTTCCCCGTTGGGCCTGTCCTCGTAGGGTTTCCATTGTAACCGGGAGGACGGGAGGGAGGAAGGGTGAGGGAGGGAGGAGGGAGGTGTGGAGGGAGGAGGGAGGTGTGGAGGGAGATGGGGAAGGAGGGGGGAGGGGAGGGGGTAGGGGAGGGAGAGGGGAGGGAGGGAGGGAGGGGGGTAGGGGGAGGGAGGGGGAGGGGAAGGGGGAGGAGGGGGACATCCCCTTTACCCAGTACCCCTCTTTCCCCGTTGGGCCCGTCCTCGTAGGGTTTCCATTGTAACCGGGAGGAGGGGAGGGAGGGAAGGGGGAGGGAGGGAGGAGGGGGGAGGGAGGGGGGGAGGGGAGGGGGGAAGGGGGGAGTGAGGGGGTAGGGGGAGGGAGGGGAGGGAGGGGAGAGGGGAGGGGGGGTAGGGGGGAGGGGGAGGGAGGGGGAAGGGAGGGGGCTCTCCCCTTTTCCCAGTACCCCTCTTTCCCCGTTGGGCCCGTCCTCGTAGGGATTCCATTGTAACCGGGAGGAGGGGAGGGAGGGAAGGGGGAGGGAGGGAGGAGGGAGGAGGGGAGGGAGGGGGGGAAGGGGAGGGCGGAAAGGGGGGGAGGGGGGGAAAGGGGGGAGGGGGAGGGAGAGAGGGGGGAGGGTGGAAAGAGCATCCCTCTCCCCATCAGAACTGCCCCCTCCATCGACTCCTTTAAGTCCATGCTCAAAACCTATTTCTACTCCCTAGCGTTTGAGGCTCATTGAGGAGGCGCTGTGAACTGTTTGCGTGCTACTGTATGTTTCATTTTTTTCCTTAGTACCTAATCAGATGTACAGCACTTTGGTCAACGTGGGTTGTTTTTAAATGTGCTGTACAAATAAAATGGACTTGACTTGACAGCTCTTCGCAACAATGTAGCACAGGGGCATTGTGACGTCACACGCTGAATACCGCTGGGGTGGGGGGGAAGGGGGGTCAGCTCGAGTCCATCTCACAGGGGCATTGTGACATCACAATCCGCACCGCAGCGCCCCCCTTCTGTCAAAACTTCGATAAATCAGGGGGGGCAGCACTTTTAACCTCTGTAACTTAACAAATATGCGTCCGAATTAAATAACAATATCATTTTCCAGCAGCGAACCGCATGCTGATTAAGGCGGTACAAAAATCGTGGCGCTACGGTTCACCGTTTTGCCGGAATTGCCGTATTCAGCCGACATCAGTGTTATATATATATATATATATACACAACATCTGAGTTTTAGTAGTATATAGATAGATAGACTAGACCAAGTGGGCCCGTTGGGCCCGTCCTCGTAGGGTTTCCATTGTAACCGGGAGGCGGGGAGGGAGGGGGGAGGGGGACCACCTGTTTTCCCAGTACCCCTCTTTACCCGTTGTGGGATGGGAGGGGGGAGGGGAGGGGGGAGGGAGAGGGGAGGGAGGGGGGAGGGAGGGAGGGGAGGGGGGGAAGGGGGAGGGGGGAAGGGGAGAGGGAAGGGGGGAGGGAGGAGGACCTCCCCTTTTCGGGAAGGGGGGAGGATGGGGGAACTCCCCTTTTCCCAGTACCCCTCTTTCCCCGTTGGGCCCGTCCTCGTAGGGTTTCCATTGTAACCGGGAGGAGGGGAGGGAGGGAAGGGGGAGGGAGGGAGGTGTGGAGGGAGGAGGGGAGGTACCACGTAAAGACCCAACCAATCGGGCGCTAACAGGGAGGGTGAAACCCAATGAAAAAAACCGCGTTTTTACTTTAAAATAAACAGCGTTCTTTGTTGAAAAGGAAATAAACTTATCTATAGAGCAGCAGCTTTTTTAAAATAAATAAAATCAAACTTAATGAAAATCACATTCCTCATTTTAAATAAATGTCTTTGTTATAAATTAAATCAAACAGCGGGAGAGGCGATGGCGACTACACTTCCGCTTCGGGGAGAGGAGGGGGGGAGAGGAGGGGGGGGAGGGAGAGAGGGGGGGAGAGGAGGGGGGGAGAGGAGGGAGGGGGAGGAGGGAGGGGAGGGGAGAGGGGGAGAGGAGAGGGGAGAGGAGAGAGGGGAGGGGGAGAGGAGAGGGGAGAGGAGGGGGGAGGGGAGGGGGGGAGGGGGGGGAGGGGGGGAGGGGGGGAGGGGGGGAGGGAGGAGGGGGGAGGGGGAGGAGGGAGGAGGGAGGGGGGAGGAGGGAGGGGGGAGGAGGGAGGTGGGGGAGGAGGGAGGGGGGGAGGAGGGAGGGGAGGGGGGGAGGAGGGAGGGGAGGGGGGGAGGAGGGAGGGGAGGGGGGGAGGAGGGAGGGGAGTGGGGGAGGGGAGAGGGGGAGAGGAGAGAGGGGGAGGGGGAGGGGGAGAGGAGAGGGGGGAGAGGAGGGGAGAAGAGAGGGGGGAGAGGAGAGGGGGGAGAGGAGAGGGGGAGAGGAGAGGGGGGAGAGGAGAGGGGGGAGAGGAGATAGGGGAGGGGGAGAGGAGATAGGGGAGGGGGAGAGGAGAGGGGGGAGAGGAGAGGGGGGAGAGGAGAGGGGGGGAGAGGAGAGGGGGGAGAGGAGAGGGGAGAGAGGAAAGGAGAGGGGGGGAGAGAGGAGAGGAGAGGGGGGGAGAGAGGAGAGGGGTCTATTTTACTTTAAAATAAACAGCATTCTTTAAACAGCATTCTATAGAGCAGCAGCGGGAGAGGCGACGGCGACTACACTTCCCGGCGGTCAGTGCTGCGGGGAAGGGAGGGAGTGAGGGATGAGGTAGGGAGGAGAGGAGAGTGGGGAGGGAGGGGGAGGAGAGGGGGAGGGAGGGTGTAAGGGAGGGGGAAGGGGGGAAGGGAGGGGGAAGGGAGGGGGGGAAGGGAGAGGGAGGGGGAGGGAAGGGGGAGAGGAGAGGGGGGGGGAGAGGAGATGGGGGGAGAGGAGAGAGGGGGGGGAGAGGAGAGGGGGAGAGGAGAGGGGGGAGAGGAGAGGGGGGGAGAGGAGGGGGGAGAGGAGGGGGGGAGAGGAGGGGGGAGGAAGGGGGCAGAGGTGGGGGAAGGGGAGGGAGAGGGGAGGGGGAGGGGAGGGGGGAGGGGGGTGGGAGGGAGGGGGGAGGGGGGAGGGGGACCTCCCCTTTTCCCAGTACCCCTCTTTCCCCGTTGGGCCCGTCCTCGTAGGGTTTCCATTGTAACCGGGAGGAGGGGAGGGAGGGAAGGGGGAGGGAGGGAGGAGGGAGGTGTGGAGGGAGGAGGGGAGGGGGAGGGAGGGGGGGAGGGCGGGGAGGGGCGGGGGGGAGGGAGGGGGGAAGGGGGGAGGGGGGAGTGAGGGGGGTAGGGGGGAGGGGGAGGGAGGGGGAGAGGGGAGGGGGGGTAGGGGGAGGGAGGGGGGAGGGAGGGGGATGGGAGGGGGAAGGGGGGAGGGAGGGGGAGAGGGGAGGGGGGGTAGGGGGAGGGAGGGGGGATGGGTGGTGGAAGGGGGGAGGGAGGGGGCTCTCCCCTTTTCCCAGTACCCCTCTTTCCCCGTTGGGCCCGTCCTCGTAGGGATTCCATTGTAACCGGGAGGAGGGGAGGGAGGGAAGGGGGAGGGAGGGAGGAGGGGGAGGGAGGGGGGGAAGGGAGGGCGGAAAGGGGGGGAGGGGGGAAAGGGGGGAGGGGGGAAAGGGGGGAGGGAGAAGGGAAGGGGGGGAGGGGGAGGAGGGGGGAGGTAGGGGAGGGGGAGGGAGGAAGGGAGGGGGAGGGAGGAAGGGGGAGGGAGGGGGACCTCCCCTTTTCCCAGTACCCCTCTTTCCCCGTTGGGCCGTCCTCGTAGGGTTTCCATTGTAACCGGGAGGAGGGGAGGGAGGGAAGGGGGAGGAAGGGAGGGGGGGTAGGGGGAGGGGAGTGGGGAGGGAGGGGGGATGGGAGGGGGAAGGGGGGAGGGAGGGGGAGAGGGGAGGGGGGTAGGGGGAGGGAGGGGGGAGGGAGGGGGGATGGGAGGGGGAAGGGGGGAGGGAGGGGGCTCTCCCTTTTCCCAATACCCCACTTTCCCCGTTGGGCCCGTCCTCGTAGGGATTCCATTGTAACCGGGAGGAGGGGGAGGGAGGGAAGGGGGAGGGAGGGAGGAGGGAGGAGGGGAGGGAGGGGGAAGGGGAGGGCGGAAAGGGGGGGAGGGGGAAAGGGGGGAGGGGGGAGGGAGAGAGGGGGAGGGTGGAAAGAGCATCCCTCTCCCCATCAGAACTGCCCCTCCATCGACTCCTTTAAGTCCAGGCTCAAAACCTATTTCTACTCCCTAGCGTTTGAGGCTCATTGAGGAGGCGCTGTGAACTGTTTGTGTGCTACTGTAGGTTTTCATTTTTTTCCTATTGGAACCTAATCAGATGTACAGCACTTTGGTCAACGTGGGTTGTTTTTAAATGTGCTATACAAATAAAATCGACTTGACTTGACAGCTCTTCGCAACAATGTAGCACAGGGGCATTGTGACGTCACACGCTGAATACCGCTGGGGGGGGGAAGGGGGGTCAGCTCGAGTTCATCTCACAGGGCATTGTGACATCACAATGAAGACTAAATCCGCACCGCAGCGCCCCCCTTCTGTCAAAACTTCGATAAATCAGGGGGGGCAGCTCTTTTAAACCTCTTTAACTTAAAAAATATGCGTCCGAATTAAATAAAAATATCATTTCCCAGCAGCGAACCGCATGCTGATTAAGGCGGTACAAATATCGTGGCGCTACGGTTCACCGTTTTGCCGGAATTGCCGTATTCAGCCGACATCAGTGGAATATATATATATTTTCACAACATCTGAGTTTTAATAGTATACTAGACCAAGTGGGCCCGTTGGGCCCGTCCTCGTAGGGTTTCCATTGTAACCGGGAGGCGGGGAGGGAGGGGGGAGGGGGACCACCTGTTTTCCCAGTACCCCTCTTTACCCGTTGTGGGATAGATAGATAGATAATCTGCATTTTGGAATATGTGGGAACTTAAATAAATATTTATTTATTGTAGGATCAATAACTTTAACTAATATAATCTGCATTTTGGAATATGTGGAACTTAAATAAATATTTATTTATGTAGGATTCC
>NW_027602346.1:0-38842 GCF_053455715.1 Rhinoraja longicauda
AGAGAGAGGGAGGGAGGGATAGAGGGAGAGAGAGAGCGGGGTAGAGAGCGAGAGAGGGGGAGAGGGAAAGGGAGGGGGAGAGGGGGAAGGGAGAGAGAGAGAGAGAGAGAGAGAGAGAGAGAGAGAGAGAGAGAGAGAGAGAGAGAGAGAGAGAGAGAGAGAGAGAGGGGGGGAGAGGGAGAGAGAGAGAGAGACGGAAGAGAGAGGGAGAGGGGGAGAGAGGGGGGCGGAGGCCCACCCACCCTACCCCTGACCGGTCCCCAGTGCGGAGGGCGGGAGGGTGAGAATGAGGAGGTAGAAACTGAAATAAACACTTCAATGATCAGGGACTGTCATTAAAAATGATCAATATATCTGACAGGCAATGGTGTCATTTTTTCTGCTTAATCTGCGACTTTGATTGGGTGAATGTGAGGGGCTGGGGGTCCTGGAGCGGGGCCGGCGATGGGATCATCCGCCCGGGACTGACAGCTGGATGATGCGGCGGTGAATGTGAGGAGCCGGAGCCCGGAGCGGAGAGACTGCGGCCGCCCTCTGGGATGCGCTCAGGGCGCGGTTTATTAATGAGCCGCAGCGCTGAGGTGAGCGGATATTTCACCGCGCTCTTCACCTGCTCCCTGAACTTGGACTGGGTCGCCGCGTAAATAAATGTGTTGGTGCAGCAGCTGAGATTCCTCAGCAAAGACCCGACGTGTTAAAGATATATTGAGAATCATTCCCATCATTCCCAATCCCTGTGATCTGATAATAGACGACGGTTACAAACAGCGTCATCCACAGGAGGATGAAGCTGCCGGAGATGGTGAAGAGTAAAACCACAGACCTCCTCCTGCTCTCCATCTCCGGGTCACTGCGGTTCTCCCCCTTGCTCTCACCCCTCAGCCCCTGACGGACCCGACTGGCCAATAAAATGTGCCGGACTGTCAGAGCGTTGAGCAGCAGGATCACAGCGAAAGGGAGGAGCGGAGTTAAAACCGTGTCGATCCAGTCAAATGCCACCCACCCGGGGTCTGTGAAATAACTGCCCACCGGGTAACAGTCCACGGGACATTGTCGATGATTATCCAGGGTTCCAGTGTGAAGTAGCGGGGAACGTTTTTCAGACAGAGCAGAACGCCGGCTGTTGCGAGAACCGCAGCCGCAGTTTTCCCGGTGCAATATTTTGTTTTCAGCTTCTGGCAACAAATGGCGGCAAAGCGATCAAAGGTGAAAGTGACGGTGAACCAGTCAGAACAGTCTGTAGATGAATACCTCAGTACAGTGTTAACACTGCACACAGGGGTGATGGACAGGAAACTCCAATAAAAGTAATGGTGTCGGATCTGAAACAAAATGACCTCGGTGATCAGGGTGAGTAGATCGGCCGCTGCCATGGCCCACACCGCCCAACATGCCCCATCTACACAAGTCCCACCTGCCCACACCGGCCAACATGCCCGATCTACACTAGTCCCACCTGCCCACACAGACCAACTTGCCCCATCTACACTAGTCCCACCTGCCCACACCGACCAACATGCCCCATCTACACTAGTCCCACCTGCCCACACCGAACAACATGCCCCATCTACACTAGTCCCACCTGCCCACACCGACCAACATGTCCCATCTACACTAGTCCCACCTGCCCATACCGTCCAACATGCCCCATCTACACTAATCCCACCCGCCCACACCGGCCAACATGCCCCATCTACACTAGTCCCACCCGCCCACACCGTCCATCATGCCCCACCTACACTAGTCCCACCTGCCCACACTGACCAACATGCCCCATCTACACTAGTCCCACCTGCCCACACCGTCCAACATGCCCCATCTACACCAGTCCCACCCGCCCACACTGACCAACATGCCCCATCTACACTAGTCCCACCTGCCCACACCGTCCAACATGCCCCATCTACACTAATCCCACCTGCCCACACTGACCAACATGCCCCATCTACACTAGTCCCACCCGCCCACACTGAACAACATGCCCTATCTACACTACTCCCACCTGCCCACACTGACCAACATGCCCCATCTACACTAGTCCCACCCGCCCACACTGACCAACATGCCTCATCTACACTAGTCCCACCCGCCCACACCGTCCAACATGCCCCATCTACACTACTCCCACCTGCCCACACTGACCAACATGCCCCATCTACACCAGTCCCACCCTCCCACACTGACCAACATGCCCCATCTACACTAGTCCCACCTGCCCACACCGTCCAACATGCCCCATCTACACTAGTCCCACCTGCCCACACTGACCAACATACCCCATCTACACCAGTCCCACCCGCCCACACCGAACAACATGCCCCATCTACACTAGTCCCACCCGCCCAAACACCGTCCAACATGCCCCATCTACACTAGTCCCACCTGCCCACACTGACCAACATGCCCCATCTACACTAGTCCCACCCGCCCACACTGACCAACATGCCCCATCTACACTAGTCCCACCCGCCCACACTGACCAACATGCCCCATCTACACTAGTCCCACCCGCCCACACCGTCCAACATGCCCCATCTACACTAGTCCCACCTGCCCACACTGACCAACATGCCCCATCTACACTAGTCCCACCCGCCCACACTGACCAACATGCCCCATCTACACTAGTCCCACCTGCCCACACTGACCAACATGCCCCATCTACACTAGTCCCACCTGCCCACACCGTCCAACATGCCCCATCTACACTAGTCCCACCTGCCCACACCGGCCAACATGCCCCATCTACACTAGTCCCACCCGCCCACACAGACCAACATGCCCCATCTACACTAGTCCCACCCGCCCACACAGACCAACATGTGCTAGGAGGATGCTAGGAGGCTGCAGAGTGACTTGGATAGATTAGGCGAGTGGGCAAATGCATGGCAGATGCAATATAATGTGGATAAATGTGATGTTATCCACTTTGGCGGCAAGAACAGGAAAGCAGAGTATTACCTGAATGGTGACCGATTGGGAGAAGTGGAGATGCAACGTGACCTGGGTGTCATGGTGCACCAGTCATTGAAAGCAAGCATGCAGGTGCAGCAGGCAGTGAAGAAAGTGAATGGTATGTTGGCATTCATAGCAAGAGGATTTGAGTATAGGAGCAGGGAGGTTCTGCTGCAATTGTACAAGGCCTTGGTGAGACCGCACCTGGAGTATTGTGTGCAGTTTTGGTCTCCTAACCTGAGGAAATACTTTCTTGCCTTAGAGGGAGTACAGAGAAGGTTCACCAGATTGATCCCTGGGATGGTTGGACTTTCATATGAGGAAAGACTGGATAGACTGGGCTTATACTCGCTGGAATTTAGAAGACTGAGGGGGGATCTTATAGAAACATATAAAATTCTTAAGGGGTTGGAGAGGCTAGATGCGGGAAGATTGTTCCCGATGTTGGGGGAGTCTACAACCAGGGGTCACAGCTTAAGGATAAGGGGGAAGTCTTTTAGGACCGAGATGAGAAAACATTTCTTCACACAGAGAGTGGTGAATCTGTGGAATTCTCTGCCACAGAAGGTAGTTGAGGCCAGTTCATTGGCTATATTTAAGAGTTAGATGTGGCCCTTTTTGCTAAAGGGATCAGGGGGTATGGAGAGAAGGCAGGTACAGGCTACTGAGCTGGATGATCAGCCATGATCATATTGAATGGCGGTGCAGGCTCGAAGGGCCGAATGGCATACTCCTGCACCTATTTTCTATGTTTCTAACATGCCCCATCTACACTAGCCCCACCTGCCCACACCGCACAACATGCCCCATCTACACTAGTCCCACCTGCCCACACCGCCCAACATGCCCCATCTACACAAGTCCCACCTGCCCACTCCGGCCAACATGCCCCATCTACACTAGTCCCACCTTCCCACACCGGCCAACATGCCCCATCTACACTACTCCCACCTGCCCACACAGACACACATGCCCCATCTACACTAGTCCCACCCGCCCACACTGACCAACATGCCCCATCTACACTAGTCCCACCCGCCCACACTGACCAACATGCCCCATCTACACTAGTCCCACCCGCCCACACCGTCCAACATGCCCCATCTACACTACTCCCACCTGCCCACACTGACCAACATGCCCCATCTACACTAGTCCCACCCGCCCACACTGACCAACATGCCCCATCTACACTAGTCCCACCTGCCCACACTGACCAACATGCCCCATCTACACTAGTCCCACCTGCCCACACCGGCCAACATGCCCCATCTACACTAGTCCCACCCGCCCACACAGACCAACATGCCCCATCTACACTAGTCCCACCCGCCCACACAGACCAACATGTGCTAGGAGGATGCTAGGAGGCTGCAGAGTGACTTGGATAGATTAGGCGAGTGGGCAAATGCATGGCAGATGCAATATAATGTGGATAAATGTGATGTTATCCACTTTGGCGGCAAGAACAGGAAAGCAGAGTATTACCTGAATGGTGACCGATTGGGAGAAGGGGAGATGCAACGTGACCTGGGTGTCATGGTGTACCAGTCATTGAAAGCAAGCATGCAGGTGCAGCAGGCAGTGAAGAAAGTGAATGGTATGTTGGCATTCATAGCGAGAGGATTTGAGTATAGGAGCAGGGAGGTTCTGCTGCAGTTGTACAAGGCCTTGGTGAGACCGCACCTGGAGTATTGTGTGCAGTTTTGGTCTCCTAACCTGAGGAAAGACTTTCTTGCCTTAGAGGGAGGACAGAGAAGGTTCACCAGATTGATCCCTGGGATGGCAGGACTTTCATATGAGGAAAGACTGGATAGACTGGGCTTATACTCGCTGGAATTTAGAAGACTGAGGGGTTATCTTATAGAAACATATAAAATTCTTAAGGGGTTGGAGAGGCTAGATGCGGGAAGATTGTTCCCGATGTTGGGGGAGTCTACAACCAGGGGTCACAGCTTAAGGATAAGGGGGAAGTCTTTTAGGACCGAGATGAGAAAACATTTCTTCACACAGAGAGTGGTGAATCTGTGGAATTCTCTGCCACAGAAGGTAGTTGAGGCCAGTTCATTGGCTATATTTAAGAGTTAGATGTGGCCCTTTTTGCTAAAGGGATCAGGGGGTATGGAGAGAAGGCAGGTACAGGCTACTGAGCTGGATGATCAGCCATGATCATATTGAATGGCGGTGCAGGCTCGAAGGGCCGAATGGCCTACTCCTGCACCTATTTTCTATGTTTCTAACATGCCCCATCTACACTAGTCCCACCTGCCCACACCGACTAACATGCCCCATCTACACTAGTCCCACCTGCCCACAACGACCAACATGCCCCATCTACACTAGTCCCACCTGCCCACACCGGCCAACATGCCCCATCTACACTAGTCCCACCTGCCCACACCGACCAACATGCCCCATCTACACTAGTCCCACCTGCCCACACCGCCCAACATGCCCCATCTACACTAGTCCCACCTGCCCACACCGGCCAACATGCCCCATCTACACTAGTCCCACCTGCCCACACCGACCAACATGCCCCATCTACACTAGTCCCACCTGCCCACACCGGCCAACATGCCCCATCTACACTAGTCCCACCTGCCCACACCGACCAACATGCCCCGTCTACACTAGTCCCACCTGCCCACACCAGCCATCATGCCCCATCTACACTAGTCCCACCCGCCCACACTGACCAATATGACCCATCTACACTAGTCCCACCTGCCCACACCGGCCAACATGCCCCATCTACACTAGTCCCACCTGCCCATACCGGCCAACATGCCCCATCTACACTAGTCCCACCTGCCCACACCGACCAACATGCCCCATCTACACTAGTCCCACCTGCCCACACAGACCAACATGCCCCATCTACACTAGTCCCACCTGCCCACACTGACCAACATGCCCCACCTACTAGTCCCACCTGCCCACACTGACCAACATGCCCCATCTACACTAGTCCCACCTGCCCACACTGACCAACATGCCTGTTTATAATTTAAAGCTCGTAGCTTATTGATAAATTTATAAATTAAAGCTCGTAGCTTTTTGATAAATTTATAAATTAAAGCTCGCAGCTTTTTGATAAATTTATAAATTAAAGCTCGTAGCTTTTTGAGTTTGTTTGTGTGTGTGTGAATCTCTCTCTCTCTCTCCTCTCTCTCCCCTTCCCTCTCTCTCTCCCCCTCCTCTCTCTCCACCTCTTGCTATTAAAAGATATTTTATCAATGAAAGCTCGTAGCTTATTGATAAATTTATAAATTAAAGCTCGTAGCTTTTTGATAAACTAAAAAAATTAAAGCTCGTAGCTTTTTGATAAATTTATAAATTAAACCTCGTAGCTTCTCGATAACTTATAAATTAAAGCTAGTAGCTTTTTGATAAATTTATAAATTTAAAGCTCGTAGCTTTTTGATCAATTTAAAAATTAAAATAATAATATAATAATAATAATAATAATATTCATTTATTGTCATTGCAACGAGTACAACGAAATTAAAAAATAGCCAATCCTGACGGTGCGTACAAACATATATGCAATAAATGCAAAAACAAATAAATACATAAATACAATTAAATACAATTATATTAAGTACAAGATTTTTTAACGGTGTTGCCTAGTGCAAAGGTAGTGTTCAGTTCTCGTATGGCCCTGGGATAAAAACTGTTCTTAAGTCTGTTTGTTCGGGATTTGATCGACCTGAAACGTCGACCAGAGGGCAGATGAACAAACAGACGGTGGCCGGGGTGGGATGGATCTTTTATTATTTTGCCTGCTCTACTGAGGCAGCGTAGGCTGAACAGGTGCTCCAGGGAGGGCAGTGAGCAGCCGATGATCTTCTGGGCCGTCGTGATGACCCTCTGAAGGGCCTTCCTGTCCTTTTCTGAGCAGCTGGCATACCATGTGGTTATACAGTATGCCAGCACACTCTCGATGGAGCAGCGATAGAAGGACAACATGAGCTTCTCCTGCAGGTTGGTTTTCCTGAGGATCCTCAGGAAGTGGAGTCTCTGCTGTGCCTTCTTTACTGTGGTGATGGTGTTGGTAGACCAGGTAAGATCCTCTGCGATGTGCGTACCCAGGAACCTGAAAGCTGGTACCCTTTCCACACAGACCCCATTGATGTAGAGTGGGTCGTAATCTCCACTGGTTTTTCTAAAGTCAATTATAAGTTCCTTTGTTTTGGAGGAGTTCAGGACCAGATTGTTCACTGAACACCATGCTGCCAGCCTTTGGATTTCATCCCTATAGGCTGTCTCATCTCCTTCTGAGATGAGTCCAACCACAGTCGTGTCATCCGCGAACTTGATGATGGTGTTGGTGGGATGGGTGGGGGCGCAGTCGTGAGTGTAGAGGGAGTAAAGGATGGGGCTCAACACACAGCCCTGTGGTGAGCCGGTGCTCAGTGTAATGGTGGAGGAGAGGTGAGGGCCTATTTTGACGGTCTGGGGGCGGTTGGTCAGGAAGTCCTTGATCCATTGGCAGATGGTTTGGGAAAATCCAAGCTCCGAAAGTTTGGTGACCAGTCTGCTCGGGATGACCGTGTTAAAGGCAGAGCTGAAGTCGAGGAAGTGCATCCTCACATAGCTCCCCTGGTGTTCAAGGTGGGTCAGTGCAGTGTGAAGAGCAGTGTCGATGGCATCCTCTGTAGACCTATTTGCTCTGTAGGCAAACTGGTGTGGGTCGAAGGTGGGTGGGAGGCTGGCTTTGATGTGCTGCAGGACCAGTCTCTCGAAGCACTTTGTGATGACCGGTGTGAGTGCAAC
Organism: Rhinoraja longicauda; assembly: GCF_053455715.1. Taxonomy (NCBI): domain Eukaryota; kingdom Metazoa; phylum Chordata; class Chondrichthyes; order Rajiformes; family Arhynchobatidae; genus Rhinoraja; species Rhinoraja longicauda. Next base: position 7,735 of record NW_027602346.1, read on the forward strand.
CGGATGGTAGTCGTTAAGACCGCTGATGACAGACTTTTTCGGCAGTGGGATGATTGTGGCGGACTTCAGGCAGGGAGGGATGGTGGATTTTAAAAGGGACAGGTTGAAGATTTTTGTGAAGACCTCAGATAATTGGTCTGCACATTCCCTCAGCACTCTGCCCGTCACACCATCGGGGCCTGCAGCTTTCCTGGGATTCACTGCTCTGAGCACGCGCTTCACATCATACTCCTGCACAGTGAAGGTGTTGCTGTCAGGTGCTGGAGAGGGTGTTATGTCTGCCACTGTAGCTTTCACCTCGAAACGAGCAAAGAAACAGTTAAGTTCCTCTGCCAGCGAGGCGTCGCCGTCGGCAGTCGTGCGGTTGCTGGTCTTGTAGTTGGTGATGTGCTGGATGCCTTGCCATACCCGCCGTGGGTCATTGTTGGAAAAGTGGTCCTCAATCTTCCTCTTGTAGGACGCTTTGGCATCCTTGATGCCTCTCTTCAGGTTGGTTCTAGCAGCACTGTATAGAGCTCTATCACTAGACCTGAAGGCGGTGTTACGGTCCTTGAGGAGAGACCTGACATCCTTTGTCATCCAGGGTTTTTGATTGGGATACAACCGGATGCGTTTGTCGACGGTGACATTGTCAACACAGTTTTGGATGTAGCAAAGTACAGTTGATGTGTACTCCTCCAAGTCCTGATCCTCAAAAATATCCCAGTTGGTCCTTTCGAAGCAATCCTGTAGCTTTTTGATAAATTTATCAATTAAAGCTTGTAGCTTTTTGATAAATTTATTTTATTTGATAAATTCCACTGGAATTCTCTGCCAGTGGAATTCTCTGCCACAGAAGGTAGTTGAGGCCAGTTCATTGGCTATATTTAAGAGGGAGTTAGATGTGGCCCTTGTGGCTAAAGGGATCAGGGGGTATGGAGAGAAGGCAGGTACAGGATACTGAGCTGGATGATCAGCCATGATCATATTGAATGGCGGTGCATACAGGCTCGAAGGGCCGAATGGCCTACTCCTGCACCTATTTTCTATGTTTCTGTTTCTATAAATTAAAGCTCGTAGCTTTTTGAGTTTGTTTGTACGTGGGTGAATCTCTCTCTCTCCCCCTCTCTCTCCCTCCCTCCCCATCTCACCCTCTCTCCCTCTCTCCCTCTCTCCCTCCCTCCCTCCCTCCCTCCCTTTCTCAAACTCTCCAAAACTATATATTTTAAAAAAATCTCCACTTTATTCCAGAGCTCAGGGCTACACAATAGAAGCGATTATCACATTGGATTAACCAGACATGAAGGCAGCTTCGGCCCTTGTTTTACATTCACACCTCCGAGAATGTGTACTGCAAAATCCAGCACAGACAGACAGACGAGTTGTTTGCAAAGATACATGAGGACAGGGAATGTAGCTAGTTTTAAATCTGGGACAGAGAGTTTGAATCTGGCTATTGAACCTCTGGCAGAACTAATAAGATCGGATTCAGACATTAAAGGATTTAAAGTTAATCAGGAAGATCACAAAATTACATTATTTGCAGATGATGTCCTAATTTGTCTTACTAGACCATTGGAATCCTTAAGAAAATTATATTTCAGATTGGAAGAATACGGGAAAGTATCAGGATATAAAATTAATAAAGATAAAACTGAAATAATGCCTCTTTTTGAAGGCAATTATGACCAATGTAAAAGAGAAAGTCAGTTTAAATGGCAAAAAGAAGGCATTAAGTACTTAGGAGTTAAAGTAGATAATAAGTTAAATAATTTGTATAAATTAAATTATAAACCATTAATAAAAAAAATAGATGAGGACCTGAAGAAATGGATGAATCTTCCAATTACATTGCTAGGGAGAGTGAACTGTATTAAGATGAATATTTTTCCGAGGATACAGTATTTATTCCAAACACTGCCTATACCTTTGCTAAATAAATTTTTTCAAGAATTGAACAAAATTGTGAGGAATTTTCTTTGGAAAGGTAAAATGCCAAGAGTGTCTCTGGAAAAATTAACATGGAAATTTGAATTAGGTGGACTGCAATTACCAAATTTTAAAAATTATTATCTGGCAGCACAAATGAGTTTTATTTCATCCTTTTATCAAGAGGGTGGAAAAACAGCATGGGTTAAAATTGAAATGGATAAAATAAAAGAGTTATGTCCGTAAGAATTTATATATAAATGGAAAGCGAAGCTATTAGTTAAGGATAAAGAGTCACCTTTGCTAAAACATTTAATTAATACATTGTTGAAAACAGTTAAAGTTAATGATAAAAGATTTGTTTTAACAGCTAAAACTCCATTAGTAAAAAATAGATTATTGCCGTTTGCTTGGAATATTCAAATACTACAAGTCTGGGAACAGAAGGGTATTAAAAATATAGGAGATTGCTACGAAGGAAATAATTTTTTGACATTTTCTCTATTGGGAAATAAATATCAAATTCCAGGGAATAGTATTTTTTTCTATTATAATTTTTAAGGGAAAAGTTAGGTAATTCAATGTCTCTATTTCAGATTAAAGGAATTGAATCCTTGATTCAGGGCAAGGGAATAAAAAAAATATATATCTTCAATGTATAAATTATTACAAAAATCTAGTCCAAAGATAGGAATTCAAAAATCAAGACAAAGATGGGAAACAGATCTTAATATTATCATTGATGAACCAATTTGGGAAAGATTGTGTTTAGATAGTATGAAAAATACTATTAATGTGAGATATAGTTTAGTACAATATAATTTTTTACATCAACTATATTTAACCCCGAAAAAATTAACCAATTTAAAACCCACAGAGAGTGGGTAATGATTGAGAACGATCAGCCGCGATCACATTGAATGGCGGTGCGTACAGGCTCGAAGGGCCGAATGGCCTCCTCCTGCACCTATTGTGACACAGAGGAGGGGGAGAGGGAAGGGGAGCCAGCAAGCAAGGACAAACATTGACACAAAGAAACAGCGAGCACATGTGGCGGCCATTTTGTTGAAAGAAACAGTGAGCACATTTGGTGGCCATTTTGTTGAAATAAACAGTGAGCACATGTGGCCCTTCATAAGCCCACAACTTCCCCAAGGCTCAGCGATCCCACCAATTATCAATTAGCAGCCCGCCCGACGGGCGACATTGTCCACACCCAGTCTCCACCTCTTGCTATTAAAAGATATTTTATAAATTAAAGCTCGTAGCTTTTTGAGGTATAAAATATCTTTTTAATAACAAGATTAAATAGCTCTCCCACTTCTCTTTCCCCTCCTCTCTCTCTCCCCCTATCTCTCCCCCTCCCCTCTCTCCCACTCCTCTCTCTTCCCCTCCTCTCTCCCTCCCTCACTCCATCCCTCCCTCTCTCCGTCCCTCCCTCTCTCTCCCCCAAACAAAAAACTATGAGCTTTAATTGATAAAATATCTTTTAATAGCATGAGGTGGATAGCCATCATGCCCCATCTACACTAGTCCCACCCGCCCACACCGTCCATCATGCCCCATCTACACTAGTCCCACCTGCCCATACCGTCCATCATGCCCCATCTACACTAGTCCCACCCGCCCACAGTCCATCATGCCCCATCTACACTAGTCCCACCCGCCCACACCGTCCAACATGCCCCATCTACACTAGTCCCACCCGCCCACACTGACCAACATGACCAATCTACACTAGTCCCACCCGCCCACACCGTCCATCATGCCCCATCTACACTAGTCCCACCTGCCCACACCGTCCATCATGCCCCATCTACACTAGTCCCACCCGCCCACACAGACCAACATGCCCCATCTACACTAGTCCCACCTGCCCACACCGGCCAACATGCCTGTTTATAATTTAAAGCTCGCAGTTTTTTGATAAATTTATAAATTAAAGCTCGTAGCTTTTTGATAAATTTAAAAATTAAAGCTCGCAGCTTTTTGGTAAATTTATAAATTAAAGCTCGTAGCTTTTTGAGTTTGTTTGTGTGTGTGTGAATCTCTCTCTCTCTCGCTCCTCTCTCTCCCCTTCCCTCTCTCTCTCCCCCTCCTCTCTCTCCACCTCTTGCTATTAAAAGATATTTTATAAATTAAAGCTAGTAGCTTTATGATAAATTTAAAAATTAAAGCTCGTAGCTTTTTGATAAATTTATTTTATTTGATAAATTCCACTGGAATTCTCTGCCAGTGGAACTCTCTGCCACAGAAGGTAGTTGAGGCCAGTTCATTGGCTATATTTAAGAGGGAGTTAGATGTGGCCCTTGTGGCTAAAGGGATCAGGGGGTATGGAGAGAAGGCAGGTACAGGCTACTGAGCTGGATGATCAGCTATGATCATATTGAATGGCGGTGCATACTGGCTCGAAGGGCTGAATGGCCTACTCCTGCACCTATTTTCCAACATGCCCCATCTACACTAGTCCCACCTGCCCACACCGGACAACATGCCCCATCTACACTAGTCCCACCTGCCCACACCGGCCAACATGCCCCATCTACACTAGTCCCACCTGCCCACACCGACCAACATGCCTGTTTATAATTTAAAGCTCGTAGCTTATTGATAAATTTATAAATTATAGCTCGCAGTTTTTTGATAAATTTATAAATCAAAGCTCGCAGCTTTTTGAGTTTGTTTGTGTGTGTGTGAATCTCTCTCTCTCTCTCCCCTTCCCTCTCTCTCTCCCCCTCCTCTCTCTCCACCTCTTGCTATTAAAAGATATTTTATCAATGAAAGCTCGTAGCTTTTTGATAAATTTAAAAATTAAAGCTCGTAGCTTTTTGATAAATTTATAAATTAAAGCTAGTAGCTTTTTGATAAATTTATAAATTTAAAGCTCGTAGCTTTTTGATAAATTTAAAAATTAAAGCTCGTAGCTTTTTGATAAATTTATTTTATTTGATAAATTCCACTGGAATTCTCTGCCAGTGGAACTCTCTGCCACAGAAGGTAGTTGAGGCCAGTTCATTGGCTATATTTAAGAGGGAGTTGGATGTGGCCCTTGTGGCTAAAGGGATCAGGAGGTATGGAGAGAAGGCAGGTACAGGCTACTGAGCTGGATGATCAGCCATGATCATATTGAATGGCGGTGCGTACAGGCTCGAAGGGCCGAATGGCCTACTCCTGCACCTATTTTCTATGTTTCTGTTTCTATAAATTAAAGCTCGTAGCTTTTTGAGTTTGTTTGTACGTGGGTGAATCTCTCTCTCTCCCCCTCTCTCTCCCTCCCTCCCCATCTCACCCTCCCTCCCTCTCTCTCTCTCCCTCCCTCCCTCCCTCCCTCCCTCCCTCCCTCCCTTTCTCAAACTCTCCAAAACTATATATTTTTAAAAAATCTCCACTTTATTCCAGAGCTCAGGGCTACACAATGGAAGCGATTATCACATTGGAGTAACCAGACATGAAGGCAGCTTCGGCCCTTGTTTTACATTCACACCTCCGAGAATGTGTACTGCAAAAGCCAGCACAGACAGACAGACGAGTTGTTTGCAAAGATACATGAGGACAGGGAATGTAGCTAGTTTTAAATCTGGGACAGTGAGTTTGAATCTGGCTATTGAACCTCTGGCAGAACTAATAAGATCGGATTCAGACATTAAAGGATTTAAAGTTAATCAGGAAGATCACAAAATTACTTTATTTGCAGATGATGTCCTAATTTGTCTTACTAGACCATTGGAATCCTTAAGAAAATTATATTTCAGATTGGAAGAATACGGGAAAGTATCAGGATATAAAATTAATAAAGATAAAACTGAAATAATGCCTCTTTTTGAAGGCAATTATGACCAATGTAAAAGAGAAAGTCAGTTTAAATGGCAAAAAAGAAGGCATTAAGTACTTAGGAGTTAAAGTAGATAATAAGTTAAATAATTTGTATAAATTAAATTATAACATTCGGGAAGATTTTATTTAATTTAGTTTTTGAATAATATAATCTATGTAATGTTTTGAATTGGATGAGCGTATGTCGTACGTTGATCGAACATTTATGCACCTGTAGTAAATGATTATCCCAACTCTCTTTTGAAATTTTTATAGCTAATTCTTGTTCCCAGTCTCTTCTAATTCCATCTGTTGTGGGTATTGCTATGTTTAAAATGATATTATATAAATACGATATTAGATTAGCTGATTCCGCCTTTGTCTTCATTGCTTCATCCAGTAAGTCGGAAGGCATATTATAATAATCTTTTGTATATTTTTTCAGATAATCACGAATTTGAAGATATTTAAAATATTGGTTATTTTTCAAATTATATTTCAGTTGTATTTGTTGAAATGATAGTAATTTTCCCAATTCATACAAATCTTCGAGCGATTTAATTCCCATTCTTTCCCATTGTATAAATGATTTGTCTATAATTGATGGTTTAAACGATGGATTATTGACTATTGGTATTAAAAGAGATAAGTTTCTTAATTTTAGATTCTGTTTTATTTGTTTCCATGTTCTAATTGTGCTATGTATAATTGGATTTTTATTATAATTTTTATTATTCAGATTTATTGGTGAGAGGATAGTCGCTCCTATATTACTCGGGGAGCAGTCCCCTTTTTCCATTAAGATCCAGGCCGCCTGATGGGCAGAATTGTCCAGCAGGTGAATCATATTTTTAATATTTACTGCCCAATTATAATACATAAAGTTAGGGAGCGCTAGACCCCCCAACTCTTTTCGTTTATTAAGGTGTGCTATTTGTATTCTATGGGATTTATAATCCCATATAAAATTTGTAATATCTGAGTCCAATTTTTTGAAAAACCTTTTAGGAAGATATATAGGTATTGATTGAAATAGGTATAGGATTTGTGGTAAGAAAATCATTTTTATAGCATTTATTCTGCCTATTAAGGACATCGGAAGTGTTTTCCAGAATTTAATCAAATTATTTAATTTCTTAAGTAGGGGATTATAATTGGCTTTAAACATATCCTGGTAATTTCTAGTAATTTCAATTCCCAAATATTTGAATTTTTCTGTAGCTATTTTAAAAGGGAATTTCCGGAGGTGTGTTGAGTCTTTTGGATTTATCGACATAATTTCACTTTTGTTCCAATTTATTCTATATCCTGAAAAGGATCCAAAGTCCTCAATTAAATTTAATATGTTTGGTATACTAATTTGTGGTTTTGTGATGTACAGTAGTACATCATCGGCATATAGGGATATTTTGTTATTCGAATATTTTGTGTTATAACCATAAATATCCGGGTGTGTTCTTATTTTTTCAGCAAGGGGTTCAATTACCAAAGCGAATAACAACGGTGATAATGAACATCCTTGTCTATTGCCCCTTGATAGTTCAAATTTCGAGGATAATATATTGTTAGTTAATATTCTAGCCGTAGGTTTGTTATATAATAATTTTATCCATGCGATAAAGTTCTCTCCCAATTGAAATTTTTGCAATACTTTAATCATATAATCCCATTCTACTTGATCAAACGCTTTTTCTGCATCCAGTGAGATGATAGCTAACTCTTGGTCATGAGGTTTATGTGAGTGCATTATGTTAAGCAAACGTCTCAAATTATTGAATGAGTGTCTCTTAGATATAAATCCTGTTTGATCCTCATTTATTAGTCTACTAACGTACCTGCTTAGTCTAATGGCTAGTGTTTTCGCTATTATTTTTTGATCCGTATTTAACAAAGCAATAGCTCTATATGATCCTGGTTCTTCTATATTTTTATCTTTTTTAAGTATTAATATAATCGTTGATTCTGCTAGTGTTTCAGGTAAGCTTTGCTCTTTAAAAGCATATGTATACATTTTCTGTAATCGTGGAATAACTATGTCGTAAAATGCTTTATAAAATTCATTGATCACAACATGATAAGTTTTACTAGTGATCACAACATGATAAGTTTTACTCTGCAAATGGAAAGGCAGAAGGGAAAATCGGAAGTGTCGGTATTACAGTATAGCAAAGGGGATTACAGAGGCATGAGGCGGGAGCTGGCCAAAATTGATTGGAAGGAGGCCCTAGCAGGGAAGACGGTAGAACAGCAATGGCAGGTATTCCTGGGAATAATGCAGAGGTTGCAGGATCAATTTATTCCAAAGAGGTGGAAAGACTCTAAGGGGAGTAAGAGACACCTGTGGCTGACGAGGGAAGTCAGGGACAGCATAAAAATTAAGGAGAGGAAGTATAACATAGCAAAGAAGAGTGGGAAGACAGAGGATTGGGACTCTTTTAAAGAGCAACAAAAGTTAACTAAAAAGGCAATACGGGGAGAAAAGATGAGGTACGAGGGTAAACTAGCCAATAATATAAAGGAGGATAGCAAAAGTTTTTTTAGGTACGTGAAGAGGAAAAAAATAGTCAAGGCAAATGTGGGTCCCTTGAAGACAGAAGCAGGGGAATTTATTATGGGGAACAAAGAAATGGCAGACGAGTTAAACCGTTACTTTGGATCTGTCTTCACTGAGGAAGATACACACAATCTCCCAAATGTTCTAGGGGCCGGAGAACCTAGGGTGATGGAGGAACTGAAGGAAATCCACATTAGGCAGGAAATGGTTTTGGGTAGACTGATGGGACTGAAGGCTGATAAATCCCCAGGGCCTGATGGTCTGCATCCCAGAGTACTTAAGGAGGTGGCTCTAGAAATAGTGGAAGCATTGGAGATCATTTTTCAATGTTCTATAGATTCAGGATCAGTTCCTGTGGATTGGAGGATAGCAAATGTTATCCCACTTTTTAAGAAAGGAGGGAGAGAGAAAACGGGTAATTATAGACCAGTTAGTCTGACATCAGTGGTGGGGAAGATGCTGGAGTCAATTATAAAAGACGAAATTGCTGAGCATTTGGATAGCAGTAACGGGATCATTCCGAGTCAGCATGGATTTACGAAGGGGAAATCATGCTTGACAAATCTACTGGAATTTTTTGAGGATGTAACTAGGAAAATTGACAAGGGAGAGTCAGTGGATGTGGTGTACCTCGACTTTCAGAAAGCCTTCGACAAGGTCCCACATAGGAGATTAGTGGGCAAAATTAGGGCACATGGTATTGGGGGTAGGGTACTGACATGGATAGAAAATTGGTTGACAGACAGAAAGCAAAGAGTGGGGATAAATGGGTCCCTTTCAGAATGGCAGGCAGTGACCAGTGGGGTACCGCAAGGTTCGGTGCTGGGACCCCAGCTATTTACGATATACATTAATGACTTAGACGAAGGGATTAAAAGTACCATTAGCAAATTTGCAGATGATACTAAGTTGGGGGGTAGTGTGAATTGTGAGGAAGATGCAATAACGCTGCAGGGTGACTTGGACAGGTTGTGTGAGTGGGCGGATACATGGCAGATGCAGTTTAATGTAGGTAAGTGTGAGGTTATTCACTTTGGAAGTAAGAATAGAAAGGCAGATTATTATCTGAATGGTGTCAAGTTAGGAGGAGGGGGAGTTCAACGCGATCTGGGTGTCCTAGTGCATCAGTCACTGAAAGGAAGCATGCAGGTTCAGCAGGCAGTGAAGAAAGCCAATGGAATGTTGGCCTTCGTAACAAGAGGAGTTGAGTATAGGAGCAAAGAGGTCCTTCTACAGTTGTACCGGGCCCTGGTGAGACCGCACCTGGAGTACTGTGTGCAGTTTTGGTCTCCAAATTTGAGGAAGGATATTCTTGCTATGGAGGGCGTGCAGCGTAGGTTCACTAGGTTAATTCCCGGAATGGCGGGACTGTCGTATGTTGAAAGGCTGGAGCGATTGGGCTTGTATACACTGGAATTTAGAAGGATGAGGGGGGATCTTATTGAAACATATAAGATAATTAGGGGATTGGACACATTAGAGGCAGATAACATGTTCCCAATGTTGGGGGAGTCCAGAACAAGGGGCCACAGTTTGAGAATAAGGGGTAGGCCATTTAGAACGGAGATGAGGAAGAACTTTTTCAGTCAGAGGGTGGTGAAGGTGTGGAATTCTCTGCCTCAGAAGGCAGTGGAGGCCAGTTCGTTGGATGCTTTCAAGAGAGAGCTGGATAGAGCTCTTAAGGATAGCGGAGTGAGGGGGTATGGGGAGAAGGCAGGAACGGGGTACTGATTGAGAGTGATCAGCCATGATCGCATTGAATGGCGGTGCTGGCTCGAAGGGCTGAATGGCCTACTCCTGCACCTATTGTCTATTGTCTATTGTCTATTGTCTATTGCTGAATCCGTCTGGTCCTGGTGTTTTTCCATTCTTTAGTGTTTTTATTGTGTCTTCTATCTCCTTCGAAGTAATTTGTGCTCCCAGTTCCTCTTGTTCCCTCAGTGCTAATTGTGGTAGGTTACAATTATCTAGGAATTCTGAAATTTTATTATTATTGTCTATTAACGTTTTAGATGTGTATAAATTCTGGTAAAATTGAGCAAATCTTTTATTAATATCCTTGGGTAATGTTAATAATTCCCCTCTATCTGATTTAATCTTTAATATTGCATTTTCTTTTTCCCGTTTTTTCAATTGGCGTGCTAGAAGTTTGTGGGGTTTGTCCCCAAATTCGAAGTGTTCTTGTTTTGTAATTTGAAATAGTGTTATAACTTTCTCTGACAATAATTTATTTAGCTTGAATTTCAATAATAGGATTTTATTATGTTTATCCATAGTTGGATCTTTAGCATTATCTGTATCTAATTGTTTTATTTGTTCTTCTAAATGTCTTTGATCATTCTTATTCTTTTTATTTTGATAAGCTTGAAATGAAATAATGACTCCTCTAATAAATGCTTTGAAGGATTCCCATAATAACGTGGGGGATATATCTGGTGTATCATTTATCTCAAAAAATAGGTCCATCTGTTTTTTTAGATATATACTCCCTTGTGGGTCTTTTAAAATTTGCGAGTTAAACCTCCAAAATGATTTATTCATAGACATTCCTTCTAGTTTTAAAACAAAAGTTAACGGAGAGTGGTCTGAGATCGCATTTATGTGGTATTTAGGGTTCATAGAATGCGGAATTAATTTTGTATCCACAAGAAAATAGTCTATCCGTGAGTATGTTTTATGCACCGTTGAATAAAACGAATAATCCCTTCCCGTCGGATTTGCAATCCTCCACACATCTGCTATATTTGTGTTTTCCATATATGTGTGTAAGAGTTCACTGGTTTTAGATTTCAGATTACCTTTTTTTTTTTGCATCGATTTATCTAGATAAGGGTCTAAAACACAGTTAAAATCTCCTCCAATTATAACATTTTGATAATTAAATTCTGCAATTATATTCAGAATTTTATTAAAGAACTGAGGGTTATCAAAACCCTGAGGGTTCTTCCCGAATGTTTCACCAATTTGTGATAAATGTCTGTGTCAAGAAGCTACTATAGCGCATTCTTTTGTTTTTTGTACAAAAATCCAAAAATTCTGGTATGAAATATTTGATATTTTTTCAAAATTAATCAAAATAAAACTGGTACCAAAACCAGAATGGATCATTTTTGGAATATCGGAAGGTAACCCTGAATTAAACGTGTTTCAGAAGAATTTATTTAATTACGGGCTAATAATGGGAAAAAAGCTCATACTGAAATTCTGGAAAAATGCGCCCACACCAACAATAAAAATGTGGATATCAAATATGTTTGAAACACTACATTTGGAAGAGATGAGATTCCTCTTAGCAGGTAAAGCAGACCAATTCCAAAAGACGTGGTCTACGTTTCTGGACCTATTACAAGCATGAGGTGCAATAGTAATTTTACAAAGAAATAAATAAATAAATGGTATCAGGACCTGGTAACGGGAGGTAAAACAACAAAACAGACTTGGTTGGTAGTCCCCTTCCTGCGGAGTTTAATGTTATAATAGAGCGATTGTTTCTACTTTTTTTTTTTTTTTTCTTTCTTTTCTAGGGTCTACTTTCTTACTTTACTTCCTTCTCTAACTTCTTTTCCAAGGGGCTTTCTTTTCCCAACACTCTTGCACTTCACGACTCTTGCGCACTTTCTTTCTTTACTTCTTTACTTCTATCTTTTTCTTAAAGCTCAAAAAAAGGAAGCGGTATAAAAAATGTATTAAGATATACCTGTTGTATTATTGTAATTTACCGTACTTTTAATTAAAAAAAATTTAAAAAAAAAAAAAAAAAAAAAAAAAAAAAAAAATTAAATTATAAACCATTAATAAAAAAAATAGATGAGGACCTGAAGAAATGGATGAATCTTCCAATTACATTGCTAGGGAGAGTGAACTGTATTAAGATGAATATTTTTCCGAGGATACAGTATTTATTCCAAACACTGCCTATACCTTTGCTAAATAAATTTTTTCAAGAATTGAACAAAATTGTGAGGAATTTTCTTTGGAAAGGTAAAATGCCAAGAGTGTCTCTGGAAAAATTAACATGGAAATTTGAATTAGGTGGACTGCAATTACCAAATTTTAAAAATTATTATCTGGCAGCACAAATGAGTTTTATTTCATCCTTTTATCAAGAGGGTGGAAAAACAGCATGGGTTAAAATTGAAATGGATAAAATAAAAGAGTTATGTCCGTAAGAATTTATATATAAATGGAAAGCGAAGCTATTAGTTAAGGATAAAGAGTCACCTTTGCTAAAACATTTAATTAATACATTGTTGAAAACAGTTAAAGTTAATGATAAAAGATTTGTTTTAACAGCTAAAACTCCATTAGTAAAAAATAGATTATTGCCGTTTGCTTGGAATAATCAAATACTACAAGTCTGGGAACAGAAGGGTATTAAAAATATAGGAGATTGCTACGAAGGAAATAATTTTTTGACATTTTCTCTATTGGGAAATAAATATCAAATTCCAGGGAATAGTATTTTTTTCTATTATAATTTTTAAGGGAAAAGTTAGGTAATTCAATGTCTCTATTTCAGATTAAAGGAATTGAATCCTTGATTCAGGGCAAGGGAATAAAAAAAATGTATATCTTCAATGTATAAATTATTACAAAAATCTAGTCCAAAGATAGGAATTCAAAAATCAAGACAAAGATGGGAAACAGATCTTAATATTATCATTGATGAACCAATTTGGGAAAGATTGTGTTTAGATAGTATGAAAAATACTATTAATGTGAGATATAGTTTAGTACAATATAATTTTTTACATCAACTATATTTAACCCCGAAAAAATTAACCAATTTAAAACCCACAGAGAGTGGGTACTGATTGAGAACGATCAGCCGCGATCACATTGAATGGCGGTGCGTACAGGCTCGAAGGGCCGAATGGCCTCCTCCTGCACCTATTGTGACACAGAGGAGGGGGAGAGGGAGAGGGAAGGGGAGCCAGCAAGCAAGGACAAACATTGACACAAAGAAACAGCGAGCACATGTGGCGGCCATTTTGTTGAAAGAAACAGTGAGCACATTTGGTGGCCATTTTGTTGAAATAAACAGTGAGCACATGTGGCCCTTCATAAGCCCACAACTTCCCCAAGGCTCAGCGATCCCACCAATTATCAATTAGCAGCCCGCCCGACGGGCGACATTGTCCACACCCAGTCTCCACCTCTTGCTATTAAAAGATATTTTATAAATTAAAGCTCGTAGCTTTTTGAGGTATAAAATATCTTTTTAATAACAAGATTAAATAGCTCTCCCCCTTCTCTTTCCCCTCCTCTCTCTCTCCCCCTCTCTCTCCCCCTCCCCTCTCTCCCACTCCTCTCTCTTCCCCTCCTCTCTCCCTCCCTCACTCCATCCCTCCCTCTCTCCGTCCCTCCCTCTCTCTCCCCCAAACAAAAAACTATGAGCTTTAATTGATAAAATATCTTTTAATAGCATGAGGTGGATAGCCATCATGCCCCATCTACACTAGTCCCACCCGCCCACACCGTCCATCATGCCCCATCTACACTAGTCCCACCTGCCCATACCGTCCATCATGCCCCATCTACACTAGTCCCACCCGCCCACAGTCCATCATGCCCCATCTACACTAGTCCCACCCGCCCACACCGTCCAACATGCCCCATCTACACTAGTCCCACCCGCCCACACTGACCAACATGACCAATCTACACTAGTCCCACCCGCCCACACCGTCCATCATGCCCCATCTACACTAGTCCCACCTGCCCACACCGTCCATCATGCCCCATCTACACTAGTCCCACCTGCCCACACTGACCAACATGCCCCATCTACACTAGTCCCACCCGCCCACACCGGCCAACATGCCCCATCTACACTAGTCCCACCCGCCCACACCGTCCAACATGCCCCATCTACACTAGTCCCACCTGCCCACACTGACCAACATGCCCCATCTACACTAGTCCCACCTGCCCCCACCGGCCAACATGCCCCATCTACACTAGTCCCACCTGCCCACACTGACCAACATGCCCCATCTACACTAGTCCCACCTGCCCACACTGACCAACATGCCCCATCTACACAAGTCCCACCTGCCCACACTGACCAACATGCCCCATCTACACTAGTCCCACCCGCCCACACTGACCAACATGCCCCATCTACACTAGTCCCACCGCCCACACTGACCAACATGCCCCATCTACACTAGTCCCACCTGCCCACACTGACCAACATGCCCCATCTACACTAGTCCCACCTGCCCCCACAGTCCATCATGCCCCATCTACACTAGTCCCACCCGCCCACACCGTCCAACATGCCCATCTACACTAGTCCCACCTGCCCACACTGACCAACATGCCCCATCTACACTAGTCCCACCTGCCCACACCGGCCAACATGCCCCATCTACACTAGTCCCATCTGCCCACACTGACCAACATGCCCCATCTACACTAGTCTCACCTGCCCACACCGTCCAACATGCCCCATCTACACTAGTCCCACCCGCCCACACTGACCAACATGCCCCATCTACACTAGTCCCACCTGCCCACACTGACCAACATGCCCCATCTACACTAGTCCCACCCGCCCACACCGTCCATCATGCCCCATCTACACTAGTCCCACCTGCCCACATGGACCAACATGCCCCATCTACACTAGTCCCACCGGCCCACACCGTCCATCATGCCCCATCTACACTAGTCCCACCTGCCCACACCGTCCATCATGCCCCATCAACACTAGTCCCACCTGCCCACACCGACCAACATGCCCCATCTACACTAGTCCCACCTGCCCACACCGACCAACATGCCCCATCTACACTAGTCCCACCTGCCCACACCGGCCAACATGCCCCATCTACACTAGTCCCACCTTCCCACACCGGCCAACATGCCCCATCTACACTAGTCCCACCTGCCCACACTGACCAACATGCCCCATCTACACTAGTCCCACCCGCCCACACTGACCAACATGCCCCATCTACACTAGTCCCACCGCCCACACTGACCAACATGCCCCATCTACACTAGTCCCACCTGCCCACACTGACCAACATGCCCCATCTACACTAGTCCCACCTGCCCCCACAGTCCATCATGCCCCATCTACACTAGTCCCACCCGCCCACACCGTCCAACATGCCCCATCTACACTAGTCCCACCTGCCCACACTGACCAACATGCCCCATCTACACTAGTCCCACCTGCCCACACCGGCCAACATGCCCCATCTACACTAGTCCCATCTGCCCACACTGACCAACATGCCCCATCTACACTAGTCTCACCTGCCCACACCGTCCAACATGCCCCATCTACACTAGTCCCACCCGCCCACACTGACCAACATGCCCCATCTACACTAGTCCCACCTGCCCACACCGACCAACATGCCCCATCTACAATAGTCCCAACCGCCCACACAGACCAACATGCCCCATCTACACTAGTCCCACCTGCCCACACAGTCCATCATGCCCCATCTACACTAGTCCCACCCGCCCACACCGTCCAACATGCCCCATCTACACTAGTCCCACCTGCCCACACTGACCAACATGCCCCATCTACACTAGTCCCACCTGCCCACACCGGCCAACATGCCCCATCTACACTAGTCCCATCTGCCCACACTGACCAACATGCCCCATCTACACTAGTCTCACCTGCCCACACCGTCCAACATGCCCCATCTACACTAGTCCCACCCGCCCACACTGACCAACATGCCCCATCTACACTAGTCCCACCTGCCCACACTGACCAACATGCCCCATCTACACTAGTCCCACCCGCCCACACCGTCCATCATGCCCCATCTACACTAGTCCCACCTGCCCACATGGACCAACATGCCCCATCTACACTAGTCCCACCGGCCCACACCGTCCATCATGCCCCATCTACACTAGTCCCACCTGCCCACACCGTCCATCATGCCCCATCAACACTAGTCCCACCTGCCCACACCGACCAACATGCCCCATCTACACTAGTCCCACCTGCCCACACCGACCAACATGCCCCATCTACACTAGTCCCACCTGCCCACACCGGCCAACATGCCCCATCTACACTAGTCCCACCTTCCCACACCGGCCAACATGCCCCATCTACACTAGTCCCACCTGCCCACACTGACCAACATGCCCCATCTACACTAGTCCCACACGCCCACACTGACCAACATGCCCCATCTACACTAGTCCCACCGCCCACACTGACCAACATGCCCCATCTACACTAGTCCCACCTGCCCACACTGACCAACATGCCCCATCTACACTAGTCCCACCTGCCCCCACAGTCCATCATGCCCCATCTACACTAGTCCCACCCGCCCACACCGTCCAACATGCCCCATCTACACTAGTCCCACCTGCCCACACTGACCAACATGCCCCATCTACACTAGTCCCACCTGCCCACACCGGCCAACATGCCCCATCTACACTAGTCCCATCTGCCCACACTGACCAACATGCCCCATCTACACTAGTCTCACCTGCCCACACCGTCCAACATGCCCCATCTACACTAGTCCCACCCGCCCACACTGACCAACATGCCCCATCTACACTAGTCCCACCTGCCCACACCGACCAACATGCCCCATCTACAATAGTCCCAACCGCCCACACAGACCAACATGCCCCATCTACACTAGTCCCACCTGCCCACACCGTCCATCATGCCCCATCTACACTAGTCCCACCCGCCCACACCGTCCATCATGCCCCATCTACACTAGTCCCACCTGCCCACACTGACCAACATGACCCATCTACACTAGTCCCACCCGCCCACACCGTCCATCATGCCCCATCTACACTAGTCCCACCTGCCCACATGGACCAACATGCCCCATCTACACTAGTCCCACCGGCCCACACCGTCCATCATGCCCCATCTACACTAGTCCCACCTGCCCACACCATCCATCATGCCCCATCAACACTAGTCCCACCTGCCCACACCGACCAACATGCCCCATCTACACTAGTCCCACCTGCCCACACCGACCAACATGCCCCATCTACACTAGTCCCACCTGCCCACACCGGCCAACATGCCCCATCTACACTAGTCCCACCTTCCCACACCGGCCAACATGCCCCATCTACACTAGTCCCACCTGCCCACACCGACCAACATGCCCCATCTACACTAGTCTCACCCGCCCACACAGACCAACATTCCCCATCTACACTAGTCCCACCTGCCCACACCTACCAACATGCCCCGTCGACATTAGTCCCACCTGCCCACACCGGCCAACATGCCCCATCTACACTAGTCCCACCTTCCCACACCGACCAACATGCCCCATCTACACTAGTCCCACCCGCCCACACAGACCAACATGCCCCATCTACACTAGTCCCACCTGCCCACACCGGCCAACATGCCTGTTTACAATTTAAAGTTCGCAGTTTTTTGATAAATTTATAAATTGAAGCTCGTAGCTTTTTGATAAATTTAAAAATTAAAGCTCGCAGCTTTTTGGTAAATTTATAAATTAAAGCTCGTAGCTTTTTGAGTTTGTTTGTGTGTGTGTGAATCTCTCTCTCTCTCTCCTCTCTCTCCCCGTCCCTCTCTCTCTTCCCCTCCTCTCTCTCCACCTCTTGCTATTAAAAGATATTTTATAAATTAAAGCTAGTAGCTTTTTGATAAATTTAAAAATTAAAGCTCGTAGCTTTTTTATAAATTTATTTTATTTGATAAATTCCACTGGAATTCTCTGCCAGTGGAACTCTCTGCCACAGAAGGTAGTTGAGGCCAGTTCATTGGCTATATTTAAGAGGGAGTTAGATGTGGCCCTTGTGGCTAAAGGGATCAGGGGGTATGGAGAGAAGGCAGGTACAGGCTACTGAGCTGGATGATCAGCTATGATCATATTGAATGGCGGTGCATACTGGCTCGAAGGGCTGAATGGCCTACTCCTGCACCTATTTTCCAACATGCCCCATCTACACTAGTCCCACCTGCCCACACCGGCCAACATGCCCCATCTACACTAGTCCCACCTGCCCACACCGGCCAACATGCCCCATCTACACTAGTCCCACCTGCCCACACCGACCAACATGCCTGTTTATAATTTAAAGCTCGTAGCTTATTGATAAATTTATAAATTATAGCTCGCAGTTTTTTGATAAATTTATAAATCAAAGCTCGCAACTTTTTGAGTTTGTTTGTGTGTGTGTGAATCTCTCTCTCTCTCTCCTCTCTCTCCCCTTCCCTCTCTCTCTCCCCCTCCTCTCTCTCCACCTCTTGCTATTAAAAGATATTTTATCAATGAAAGCTCGTAGCTTTTTGATAAATTTAAAAATTAAAGCTCGTATCTTTTTGATAAATTTATAAATTAAAGCTAGTAGCTTTTTGATAAATTTATAAATTTAAAGCTCGTAGCTTTTTGATAAATTTAAAAATTAAAGCTCGTAGCTTTTTGATAAATTTATTTTATTTGATAAATTCCACTGGAATTCTCTGCCAGTGGAACTCTCTGCCACAGAAGGTAGTTGAGGCCAGTTCATTGGCTATATTTAAGAGGGAGTTGAATGTGGCCCTTGTGGCTAAAGGGATCAGGAGGTATGGAGAGAAGGCAGGTACAGGCTACTGAGCTGGATGATCAGCCATGATCATATTGAATGGCGGTGCGTACAGGCTCGAAGGGCCGAATGGCCTACTCCTGCACCTATTTTCTATGTTTCTGTTTCTATAAATTAAAGCTCGTAGCTTTTTGAGTTTGTTTGTACGTGGGTGAATCTCTCTCTCTCCCCCTCTCTCTCCCTCCCTCCCCATCTCACCCTCCCTCCCTCTCTCTCTCTCCCTCCCTCCCTCCCTCCCTCCCTCCCTCCCTCCCTCCCTCCCTCCCTCCCTCCCTCCCTCCCTTTCTCAAACTCTCCAAAACTATATATTTTTTAAAAATCTCCACTTTATTCCAGAGCTCAGGGCTACACAATGGAAGCGATTATCACATTGGAGTAACCAGACATGAAGGCAGCTTCGGCCCTTGTTTTACATTCACACCTCCGAGAATGTGTACTGCAAAAGCCAGCACAGACAGACAGACGAGTTGTTTGCAAAGATACATGAGGTCAGGGAATGTAGCTAGTTTTAAATCTGGGACAGTGAGTTTGAATCTGGCTATTGAACCTCTGGCAGAACTAATAAGATCGGATTCAGACATTAAAGGATTTAAAGTTAATCAGGAAGTACACAAAATTACTTTATTTGCAGATGATGTCCTAATTTGTCTTACTAGACCATTGGAATCCTTAAGAAAATTATATTTCAGATTGGAAGAATACGGGAAAGTATCAGGATATAAAATTAATAAAGATAAAACTGAAATAATGCCTCTTTTTGAAGGCAATTATGACCAATGTAAAAGAGAAAGTCAGTTTAAATGGCAAAAAGAAGGCATTAAGTACTTAGGAGTTAAAGTAGATAATAAGTTAAATAATTTGTATAAATTAAATTATAAACCATTAATAAAAAAAATAGATGAGGACCTGAAGAAATGGATGAATCTTCCAATTACATTGCTAGGGAGAGTGAACTGTATTAAGATGAATATTTTTCCGAGGATACAGTATTTATTCCAAACACTGCCTATACCTTTGCTAAATAAATATTTTCAAGAATTGAACAAAATTGTGAGGAATTTTCTTTGGAAAGGTAAAATGCCAAGAGTGTCTCTGGAAAAATTAACATGGAAATTTGAATTAGGTGGACTGCAATTACCAAATTTTAAAAATTATTATCTGGCAGCACAAATGAGTTTTATTTCATCCTTTTATCAAGAGGGTGGAAAAACAGCATGGGTTAAAATTGAAATGGATAAAATAAAAGAGTTATGTCCAGAAGAATTTATATATAAATGGGAAGCGAAGCTATTAGTTAAGGATAAAGAGTCACCTTTGCTAAAACATTTAATTAATACATTGTTGAAAACTGTTAAAGTTAATGATAAAAGATTTGTTTTAACAGCTAAAACTCCATTAGTAAAAAATAGAATATTGCCGTTTCCTTGGAATAATCAAATACTACAAGTCTGGGAACAGAAGGGTATTAAACATATAGGAGATTGCTACGAAGGAAATAACTTTTTGACATTTCCTCAATTGAGAAATAAATATCAAATTCCAGGGAATAGTATTTTTTTCTATTATCAATTACAATCTTTTTTAAGGGAAAAGTTAGGTCATTCAATGTCTCTATTTCAGATTAAAGGAATTGAATCCTTGATTCAGGGCAAGGGAATAAAAAAAATTATATCATCAATGTATAAATTACTACAAAAATCTAGTCCAAAGATAAGAATTCAAAAATCAAGACAAAGATGGGAAACAGATCTTAATATTATCATTGATGAACCAAGTTGGGAAAGACTGTGTTTAGATAGTATGAAAAATACTATTAATGTGAGATATAGTTTAGTACAATATAATTTTTTACATCACCTATATTTAACCCCGAAAAAATTAACCAATTTAAAACACACATAAGAGTGGGTACTGATTGAGAACGATCAGCCGCGATCACATTGAATGGCGGTGCGTACAGGCTCGAAGGGCCGAATGGCCTCCTCCTGCACCTATTGTGAGAGAGAGGAGGGGGAGAGAGAGAGGGTAGGGGAGCCAGCAAGCAAGGACAAACATTGACACAAAGAAACAGTGAGCACATGTGGCGGCCATTTTGTTGAAAGAAACAGTGAGCACATGTGGCGGCCATTTTGTTGAAAGAAACAGTGAGCACATGTGGCCCTTCATAAGCCCACAACTACCCCAAGGCTCAGCGATCCCACCAATTATCAATTAGCAGCCCGCCCGACGGGCGACATTGTCCACACCCAGTCTCCACCTCTTGCTATTAAAAGATATTTTATAAATTAAAGCTCGTAGCTTTTTGAGGTATAAAATATCTTTTTAATAACAAGATTAAATAGCTCTCCCCCTTCTCTTTCCCCTCCTCTCTCTCTCCCCCTTTCTCTCCCCCTCCTCTCTCTCCCTCTCCTCTCTCTTCCCCTCCTCTCTCCCTCCCTCACTCCATCCCTCCCTCTCTCCCTCCCTCCCTCTCTCTCCCCCAAACAAAAAACTATGAGCTTTAATTTGTAAAATATCTTTTAATAGCAAGAGGTGGATAGCTATCATGCCCCATCTACACTAGTCCCACCCGCCCACACCGTCCATCATGCCCCATCTACCCTAGTCCCACCCGCCCACACCGGCCATCATGCCCCATCTACACTAGTCCCACCCGCCCACACTGACCAACATGCCCCATCTACACTAGTCCCACCCGCCCACACCATCCATCATGCCCCATCTAGACTAGTCCCACCCGCCCACACCGTCCATCATGCCCCATCTACACTTGTCCCACCCGCCCACACTGTCCAACATGCCCCATCAACACTAGTCCCACCTGCCCACACTGACCAACATGCCCCATCAACACTAGTCCCACCTGCCCACACTGACCAACATGCCCCATCTACACTAGTCCCACCCGCCCACACCGTCCATCATGCCCCATCTACACTAGTCCCACCTGCCCACACTGACCAACATGCCCCATCTACACTAGTCCCACCTGCCCACACTGACCATCATGCCCCATCTACACTAGTCCCACCTGCCCACACTGACCAACATGCCCCATCTACACTAGTCCCACCCGCCCACACTGACCAACATGCCCCATCTACACTAGTCCCACCTGCCCACACTGACCAACATGCCCCATCTACACTAGTCCCACCTGCCCACACTGACCAACATGCCCCATCTACACTAGTCCCACCTGCCCACACCGTCCAACATGCCCCATCTACACTAGTCCCACCTGCCCACACCGGCCAACATGCCCCATCTACACTAGTCCCACCCGCCAACACAGACCAACATGCCCCATCTACACTAGTCCCACCTGCCCACACCGACCAACATGCCCCATCTACACTAGTCCCACCTGCCCACACCGGCCAACATGCCCCATCTACACTAGTCCCACCTGCCCACACCGACCAACATGCCCCATCTACACTAGTCCCACCTGCCCACAACGGCCAACATGCCCCATCTACACTAGTCCCACCTGCCCACACCAGCCATCATGCCCCATCTACACTAGTCCCACCCGTCCACACCGACCAACATGCCCCATCTAAACTAGTCCCACCCGCCCACACAGACCAACATGTGCTAGGAGGATGCTAGGAGGCTGCAGAGTGACTTGGATAGATTAGTTGAGTGGGCAAATGCATGGCAGATGCAATATAATGTGGATAAATGTGATGTTATCCATTTTGGCGGCAAGAACAGGAAAGCAGAGCATTACCTGAATGGTGACCGATTGGGAGAAGGGGAGATGCAACGTGACCTGGGTGTCATGGTGCACCAGGCATTGAAAGCAAGCATGCAGGTGCAGCAGGCAGTGAAGAAAGTGAATGGTATGTTGGCATTCATAGCAAGAGGATTTGAGTATAGGAGCAGGGAGGTTCTGCTGCAGTTGTACAAGGCCTTGGTGAGACCGCACCTGGAGTATTGTGTGCAGTTTTGGTCTCCTAACCTGAGGAAAGACTTTCTTGCCTTAGAGGGAGTACAGAGAAGGTTCACCAGATTGATCCCTGGGATGGCAGGACTTTCATATGAGGAAAGACTGGATAGACTGGGCTTATACTCGCTGGAATTTAGAAGACTGAGGGGGGATCTTATAGAAACATATAAAATTGTTAAGGGGTTGGAGAGGCTAGATGCGGGAAGATTGTTCCCGATGTTGGGGGAGTCCAGAACCAGGGGTCACAGCTTAAGGATAAGGGGGAAGTCTTTTAGGACCGAGATGAGAAAACATTTCTTCACACAGAGAGTGGTGAGTCTGTGGAATTCTCTGCCACAGAAGGTAGTTGAGGCCAGTTCATTGGTTATATTTAAGAGTTAGATGTGGCCCTTTTAGCTAAAGGGATCAGGGGGTATGGAGAGAAGGCAGGTACAGGCTACTGAGCTGGATGATCAGCCATGATCATATTGAATGGCGGTGCAGGCTCGAAGGGCCGAATGGCCTACTCCTGCACCTATTTTCTATGTTTCTATGTTTCCAACATGCCCCATCTACACTAGTCCCACCTGCCCACACCGCCCAACATGCCCCATCTACACTAGTCCCACCTGCCCACACAGACCAACATGCCCCATCTACACTAGTCCCACCTGCCCACACCGACCAACATGCCCCATCTACACTAGTCCCACCTGCCCACACCGGCCAACATGCCCCATCTACACTAGTCCCACCTGCCCACACCGGCCAACATGCCCCATCTACACTAGTCCCACCTGCCCACACAGGCCAACATGCCCCATCTGCACTAGTCCCACCTGCCCACACCGACCAACATGCCCCATCTACACTAGTCCCACCTGCCCACACCGACCAACATTACCCATCTACACTACTCCCACCTTCCCACACTGACCAACATGCCGCATCTACACTAGTCCCAACCGCCCACACAGACCAACATGCCCCATCTACACTAGTCCCACCCGCCCACACAGACCAACATGCCCCATCTACACTAGTCCCACCTGCCCACACCAACTAACATGCCCCATCTACACTAGTCCCACCCGCCCACACCGACCAACGTGCCCCATCTACACTAGTCCCACCTGCCCACACCGGCCAACATGCCCCATCTACACTAGTCCCACCTGCCCACACTGACCAACATGCCTGTTTATAAATTAAAGCTCGTAGCTTTTTGAGTTTGTTTGTGTGTGTGTGAATCTCTCTCTCTCTCTCCTCTCTCTCCCCTTCCCTCTCTCTCTCCCCCTCCTCTCTCTCCACCTCTTGCTATTAAAAGATATTTTATCAATGAAAGCTCGTAGCTTTTTGATAAATTTAAAAATTAAAGCTCGTAGCTTTTTGATAAACTAAAAAAATTAAAGCTCGTAGCTTTTTGATAAATTTATAAATTAAAGCTCGTAACTTTTCGATAACTTTATAAATTAGAGCTAGTAGCTTTTTGATAAATTAATTTTATTTGATAAATTCCACTGGAATTCTCTGCCAGTGGAACTCTCTGCCACAGAAGGTAGTTGAGGCCAGTTCATTGGCTATATTTAAGAGGGAGTTAGATGTGGCCCTTGTGGCTAAAGGGATCAGGGGGTATGGAGAGAAGGCAGGTACAGGATACTGAGCTGGATGATCAGCCATGATCATATTGAATGGCGGTGCGTACAGGCTCGAAGGGCCGAATGGCCTACTCCTGCACCTATTTTCTATGTTTCTGTTTCTATAAATTAAAGCTCGTAGCTTTTTGAGTTTGTTTGTACGTGGGTGAATCTCTCACTCTCCCCCTCTCTCTCCCTCCCTCCCCATCTCACCCTCCCTCCCTCTCTCTCTCTCTCTCCCTCCTTCGCTCTCTCCCTCCCTCCCTCCCTCCCTCCCTCCCTCCCTCCCTCCCTTTCTCAAACTCTCCAAAACTATATATTTTTTAAAAATCTCCACTTTATTCCAGAGCTCAGGGCTACACAATGGAAGCGATTATCACATTGGAGTAACCAGACATGAAGGCAGCTTCGGCCCTTGTTTTACATTCACACCTCCGAGAATGTGTACTGCAAAAGCCAGCACAGACAGACAGAGGAGTTGTTTGCAAAGATACATGAGGACAGGGAATGTAGCTAGTTTTAAATCTGTGACAGAGAGTTTGAATCTGGCTATTGAACCTCTGGCAGAACTAATAAGATCAGATTCAGACATTAAAGGATTTAAAGTTAATCAGGAAGATCACAAAATTACTTTATTTGCAGATGATGTCCTAATTTGTCTTACTAGACCACTGGAATCCTTAAGAAAATTATATTTCAGATTGGAAGAATACGGGAAAGTATCAGGATATAAAATTAATAAAGATAAAACTGAAATAATGCCTCTTTTTGAAGGCAATTATGACCAATGTAAAAGAGAAAGTCAGTTTAAATGGCAAAAAGAAGGCATTAAGTACTTAGGAGTTAAAGTAAATAATAAGTTAAATAATTTGTATAAATTAAATTATAAACCATTAATAAAAAAAATAGATGAGGACCTGAAGAAATGGATGAATCTTCCAATTACATTGCTAGGGAGAGTGAACTGTATTAAGATGAATATTTTTCCGAGGATACAGTATTTATTCCAAACACTGCCTATACCTTTGCTAAATAAATATTTTCAAGAATTGAACAAAATTGTGAGGAATTTTCTTTGGAAAGGTAAAATGCCAAGAGTGTCTCTGGAAAAATTAACATGGAAATTTGAATTAGGTGGACTGCAATTACCAAATTTTAAAAATTATTATCTGGCAGCACAAATGAGTTTTATTTCATCCTTTTATCAAGAGGGTGGAAAAACAGCATGGGTTAAAATTGAAATGGATAAAATAAAAGAGTTATGTCCAGAAGAATTTATATATAAATGGGAAGCGAAGCTATTAGTTAAGGATAAAGAGTCACCTTTGCTAAAACATTTAATTAATACATTGTTGAAAACAGTTAAAGTTAATGATAAAAGATTTGTTTTAACAGCTAAAACTCCATTAGTAAAAAATAGATTATTGCCGTTTGCTTGGAATAATCAAATACTACAAGTCTGGGAACAGAAGGGTATTAAACATATAGGAGATTGCTATGAAGGAAATAACTTTTTGACATTTTCTCAATTGAGAAATAAATATCAAATTCCAGGGAATAGTATTTTTTTCTATTATCAATTACAATCTTTTTTAAGGGAAAAGTTAGGTCATTCAATGTCTCTATTTCAGATTAAAGGAATTGAATCCTTGATTCAGGGCAAGGGAATAAAAAAAATTATATCATCAATGTATAAATTATTACAAAAATCTAGTCCAAAGATAGGAATTCAAAAATCAAGACAAAGATGGGAAACAGATCTTAATATTATCATTGATGAACCAAGTTGGGAAAGATTGTGTGTAGATAGTGTAGATTGTGCATGCTAGTTCACCTTCACTATATATATATAGCATCACATTCACTATGCAAGCTGCACATTCCACACACGATCCAGTTCGGTTCTTCACTCCCACCTTGACTATGTACGCTGCCGGTCGCTGCCTTCCAGGCAGACCGCGACCAGACTGAAGACGATAGCACTTATTGTTACCTCCACTTAAGCACAAATAAAACTATGAGTTGCAACACTGTGTATTGGCATGAATACACAACATGGTGTCAGACGTTTCTCGACCCACTACTTCAGTTTTGTTTTTTTTGCTTAGTTTGTTTTGATTTACTGTCTCACTATGGCTGGAGCGTTTCGCAAGCCTGACCCACTCGTATTCGATGGCGACCTCGCTGAACGCTGGCGCATCTTCGAGGAGGATTTCAGGATCTATATTCAGGCAGCACATAATGCTGCACCTCCAGCTACTCGTGCTGCTATTCTCCTCAACCTGGCGGGCAGTGAGGCCATTCGCCGTGCTCACCGGTTCCACTACGCGCCGGCCCAGGTAACTCCCGCGGGCGTTCAGGTCCCGGCGGAATCTATGGAGGACCCGGACTGCCTCCTGACAAAGTTCCGACAGCTTTGCCAGCTGCGCTCGAATCTCGTTATGGAGCGCCACATATTTTTTTCTCGCAACCAGAAGCAAGGTGAGCCTGTTGAATCTTACATTAGCTCCCTGAGATATATTGCCAGCCGGTGTGCGTTCGACAATTTATGTGACAGTCTTGTTCGGGACAGACTGGTCTGTGGCATCCTTGATGACAAGGTGCGTGATGAACTACTACGTGATGCTGACATCACCCTAGAGGTGGCTGAGTATCGTTGTCGAGTTGCTGAGCTAACTGCCTCACACACTAAATCCTTGGGGCCGGGACCCCACTCTGCGTTTGATGTGAATGTTGCCGGCACATATTACCGTGCTCAACGCCCACTTTCTGAAGTGCCCGGCAGATCCAGTGCCGGTCACATCAACAACTGTAGTAACTGTGGGGGCTCACACGCTGGGATTCGGGAGCAGTGCCCTGCATTTGGGAAAGTCTGTAATTACTGCAAACGCAGAAACCATTTTGTCCGCTGCTGTCGTTCGCGTGGGAACAGAGTCGGGACAAAACAGTCGGTTCATCTGCTACAGCCAGAGCCGTCCCACCTGCATCACTCCCTGTGTTTAATGGGCATGACCTAGCTGCTATCGACGGACTGAATATCAATATACATTCCTTATCAGACCCATCTGCAAAACATCTCGATCCCATGGTCACCCTCCTCATTAACGGAGTGCCTGTTACTGCAAAGCTCGACACAGGGGCTCGCTGCAACGTTATCACCTTATCAGAGCTCCACAGGATTCGTAATGCCAAGGACATCAAGCCAACCATGGCCTCACTGCTTCCCTTTGGAGGGGGCTCAATCAAGCCCGTCGGAACTGTTGAGCTGCAGTGCCAGCTAGCGTCCCGGGTTCACAAACTGTCTTTTTTGGTTGTCCGGGAAAACACTCCTTCCCTGCTAGGCATTGCTGCCTGCATCGACTTAGGCTTGGTTGCCTTCGACTCGGTGGTCCATCAACTGGCTTCTGCACATGGCCCCGCCCAGCGATTCCTCTCGCAGTATGGTGAGCTCTTTAACGACAAGCTCGGCAAGCTCCCGGTCACGTACAAGATCACGATTGACCCAGAGGTCTTACCGGTCGTCCGTCCCGCCCACCGGATTCCCCATGCTATGCGGGACCGCGTGCTGAGTGAACTCAACAGGATGGTGGATCTGGGAGTGATTGCCCCTGTCACGGACCCGTCAGACTGGGTCTCTACCATGGTGGTTGCCTCTAAAAAAAACACGGAGGAGATACGGATTTGCATTAATCCCAGGGATTTAAACACCGCCATTAAACGGCCACACTATCCCATGCGCACGGTGGAAGATGTCGCAGCGCAACTGGGCAAGGCGACAGTTTTCTCCGTCCTCGACGCAAAAAGCTCCTTCTGGCAGATTCCGCTAGATGACAACTCCTCCAACCTGACCACTTTTTGTACACCGTTTGGACGTTTCAAATTTTTACGTATGCCCTTCGGCATAAACTCAGCTAGCGAGGTGTTTCAGCGCACCGTGGAACAGCTATTTGATGGATACCTGCTCGATTGTGGTTGACCACATCCTCGTCGCCGGTCAGAATGTCGAGGACCACGACGCGAATCTGAAGAAAGTCCTCGACCGCGCCAAAGAGATCAATCTCAAGCTCAACCCACTTAAGTGCAAATTCTGGGTGAGCGAAGTCAACTACGTGGGCCACATATTCACGAGCGCCGGTCTCAAACCCGATCCATCTAAAACGATCGCGATCAACGAACTGCCAGCGCCCTCCGATGTGACCGGTCTGCAGCGCTTTCTCGGGATGGTCAACTACCTGGGAAAATTCATCCCGAACTTTAGTGAAATATCTGCCCCTTTACGCCTACTAACTCACAAAGACACTGTTTGGGGCTGGCATGAACAGCAACAGAGAGCGTTCGACACTCTGAAACAACAGATGTCTTGTGCCCCCACTCTCGCGTACTACGATGTCAAGCTGCCTGTCACGCTGTCCTGCGATGCCTCGCAGTATGGACTGGGTGCCGTCTGCCTTCAAAACAGCGGTGACGGCCACAGACCGGTTGCCTACGCCTCGCGTACTACGTCAGACACCGAACAACGATATGCGCAAATCGAAAAAGAACTGCTAGCGGTCGTCTTCGCTTGCAGAAAATTCAATGATTTTATCTTCGGCAAGAAGGTCACGATCGAAACAGACCACCAGCCACTCATTAGCATTGTAAGCAAGCCAATACATGCCGCCCCTGCGCGGCTCCAGCGGATGAAGCTGCAGCTTCAGAGGTACGACATCTTTCTAGTCTGCAAGCGGGGCAACGACATGCACCTGGCGGACACCCTTTCTCGAGCTCCGCGGGCAACCTGCGGGCTCTCCTTCGACAGGGGACGAGTTTGCCGTCATGATGGTCTCCTACGTCCCCTCGTCCTGCCTGGAGGACCTGGCAGCCCAGACTGCCGCCGACGACATCCTCCTAGCACTATCCTCTGTCATAAGACATGGGTGGCCGGTCAAGCAGAACAGACTGCCGGCTGCCTTACCGTCCACGACAAGCTCGTCCTGCAGGGTGGCATTGTCGTAAAGGGCCACAAACCTGTGATTCCTGCCTCCTTACATGGCAAGTACTTCGACAACGTCAATGGGGTCACCCAGGCACAGAAGCAACGATCTCGCGAGCTACGAGCATGTTCTTCTGGCCTGGAATGTCTGACTATATTCGTCAAAAAGTAGAGTCCTGTGCGGTGTGCAACAGCCTGGCGCTGCAGCAGCAGAAACAGCCGCTCCTTCCATACCCGGTTCCTGACCTCCCGTGGTCCATCGTGGCAACTGACATTTTGAGTGGAACGGGAAGCGGTACTTAGTCATAGTCGACTCGTACTCCGGGTGGTTCGAGATCGATCTGCTCCGAGCCCTCACCTCCACGGCAGTGATCCAGAAGCTTGCACGCCATTTCTCCGTCCACGGGGCACCTCATCGCCTACTCTCGACAACGGCAGCCAATTCTCCAGCCTCCAATTCAAAGAATTTGCTGCACGCTGGGACTTTTGCCACATCACTAGTATCCCCGAGTACCCTCAGTCTAATGGGCTAGCGGAGCATGCCGTCCGGAGTGCCAAGCATGTGATGGAACATTCCCGCAGAGCGGATCAGACGTTTTCCTCGACTTACTAAACCTGCGGAACATCTCCCGGGATCCGATCCTTGGTTCACCCGCACAACGCCTAATGTCCAGGCAGACAAGAACTACTTACCTATTGCTAAACATACACTGGAGCCACAAGTTCGCTTTCCATCTGATGTTCAGTCCCAGCTGCAATGGAAGTGTGACATCAAAAAACGCTGGTAGGACAAGACGAGCAGGCCTCTGCCACCACTGGCTAATGGTCAGGTGGTCGGCCTACGAACCGAAAAGGGTCCACGACCGCCTGGCGGTGATATCTCGGACTGCGCCCGAGCCTCGTTCATATTTAGTCGATAGCACTTATTGTTACCTCTGCTTGAGTACAAATAAAACTATGAGTTGCAACTCTTGTGTATTGGCATGAATACACAACACCATCTCCTCTGGTGCTCGATTCCTACTCTGCACAATAGACTCTGTGCATCTACCCAATCTCTTCCTTTTATGATTTTGTACACCTCTATAAGATCAACCCTCATCCTCCTGCGCTCCAAGGAAATGAGACCCAGCCTACTCAACCTCTCCTGCAACTCACACCGCCTCGTCCTGCCAACACCTTCATAAATCTTCTCTGAACCTTTTCAAATTGACAATATCTTTCCTATAACATTATTCTATGTTTCTATGTAACATTGTACCAATTGATTTATTATATAAATCAGTTTATTTTGACAATTGTGGCAAAAATCAGTTTATTAACATTGATGGGTTTTAAAACTGTATACGGTCGCAGAGTGTTTGGATTTATGTTAATATTATTTTTTTTGTTTTGTGCTGGTTTGTGATTTTGTGTGTTGCGTATTTTTATTGCTCTGATTGTTGGACTATGGGTCATGGAACTTCGTCCAAAAGACTTTGTTTTTTTTGGATGACAATAACGGCGATTCTGATTCTGGCTATTCTTCTGATTCCAAGTCGATGGGGCAGCATTGGTGCAGAGGTGGTCCCGAGGTCCTTATAAGTTTATAAGTTTACGACTTTATAATTTCACAACTTTATTTTCATGAAGTTCTAAGACAAGAATTTAGCCCACATGGCAGGAGAATGATGTTGAGAGGGAAAGATAGATCATCC
>NW_027602347.1:10000-17500 GCF_053455715.1 Rhinoraja longicauda
GCCTGCTCCTTTGGTTCACGATGTCCCCGCCGAAGGCGGCGTACTTTAAAGTACTGCAGCTCGAGCGCACAAGGTGCGCGGGGAATTGTTAGCGGCGCCGTGGTTGTGCTGGCGGTGACCATGGCTGCCTGCTCCTTTGGTTCACGATGTCCCCGCCGAAGGCGGCGTACTTTAAAGTACTGCAGCTCGAGCGCACAAGGTGCGCGGGGAATTGTTAGCGGCGCCGTGCTTGTGCTGGCGGTGACCATGGCTGCCTGCTCCTTTGGTTCACGATGTCCCCGCCGAAGGCGGCGTACTTTAAAGTACTGCAGCTCGAGCGCACAAGGTGCGCGTGGAATTGTTAGCGGCGCCGTGGTTGTGCTGGCGGTGACCATGGCTGCCTGCTCCTTTGGTTCACGATGTCCCCGCCGAAGGCGGCGTACTTTAAAGTACTGCAGCTCGAGCGCACAAGGTGCGCGGGGAATTGTTAGCGGCGCCGTCGTTGTGCTGGCGGTGACCATGGCTGCCTGCTCCTTTGGTTCACGATGTCCCCGCCGAAGGCGGCGTACTTTAAAGTGCTGCAGCTCGAGCGCACCATGTGCGTGGGGAATTGTTAGCGGGGGCGTCGTTGTGCTGGGGGCTGACTGTCCCTAGTGGGTATAGGATAATGTTAATGTACGGGGATCGCTGGGCGGCACGGACTTGGAGGGCCGAAAAGGCCTGTTTCCGGCTGTATGTGTATGATATGATATGATATGATGCCTGCCTGCTCATTTGGTTCATGATGTCCACGCGGCAGGCGGAATATTTTAAAAGCACTGTTCTGTACGAAGTGCACAATGTCCGTTGGGGAAATGCAGCTGGGGGTCGGTCGACCGGCTGACGACGCCTGCCTGCCGATTTGGTTCACGATGTCCCCGCCGAAGGCGGCATACTTGAAAGTACCGCCGTTCGCGGCGCGCAATTTGCGGGGGGAGGAATTGTTAGTGCACGTCTGTGTGCTAGGTGACGATGCTTGCCGACTTGGTTCATGCCGTCCACGCCGAAGACGGCGCCGTTTAAAGTACTGCCGCTCGAGGTGCACAATTTGCGGGGGAATTGTTAATGGGCGTCGGCGTGCTGGGTGACGATGTGGAGATGTGGAACGCCGAGCCAGATCTATCTTATTTGTTTGCTTGGCCCACTGGACTTTGCATGGGCTTTGCAACACTGTGTGCTAGGTTAAATCACGGCCAATAGAGTGAGTGTTTTTAATGATCCTGATCTGATAAGGGGACTAGAGGTAAAAGAGCCGTTAGGAGGCAGTGATCACAACACGATAAGTTTTACTCTGCAAATGGAAAGGTAGAAGGGAAAATCGGAAGTGTCTGTATTACAGTATAGCAAAGGGGATTACAGAGGCATGAGGCGGGAGCTGGCCAAAATTGACTGGAAGGAGGCCCTAGCAGGGAAGACGGTAGAACAGCAATGGCAGGTATTCCAGGGAATAATGCAGAGGTTGCAGGATCAATTTATTCCAAAGAGGTGGAAAGACTCTAAGGGGA
Source organism: Rhinoraja longicauda (assembly GCF_053455715.1). Lineage (NCBI taxonomy): Eukaryota > Metazoa > Chordata > Chondrichthyes > Rajiformes > Arhynchobatidae > Rhinoraja > Rhinoraja longicauda. The sequence goes on from NW_027602347.1 coordinate 11,524, forward strand.
GTAAGAGACACCTGTGGCTGACAAGGGAAGTCAGGGACAGCATAAAAATTAAGGAGAGGAGGTATAACATAGCAAAGAAGAGTGGGAAGACAGAGGATTGGGACTCTTTTAAAGAGCAACAAAAGTTAACTAAAGAGGCAATGCGGGGAGAAAAGATGAGGTGCGAGGGTAAACTAGCCAATAATATAAAGGAGGATAGCAAAAGTTTTTTTAGGTACGTGAAGAGGGAAAAAATAGTCAAGGCAAATGTGGGTCCCTTGAAGACAGAAACGGGGGAATTTATTATGGGGAACAAAGAAATGGCAGACGAGTTAAACCGTTACTTTGGGTCTGTCTTCACTGAGGAAGATACACACAATCTCCCAAATGTTCTAGGGGCCGGAGAACCTAGGGTGATGGAGGAACTGAAGGAAATCCACATTAGGCAGGAAATGGTTTTGGGTAGACTGATGGGACTGAAGGCTGATAAATCCCCAGGGCCTGATGGTCTGCATCCCAGGGTACCTAAGGAGGTGGCTCTAGAAATAGTGGAAGCATTGGAGATCATTTTTCAATGTTCTATATAGATTCAGGATCAGTTCCTGTGGATTGGAGGATAGCAAATGTTATCCCACTTTTTAAGAAGGGAGGGAGAGAGAAAACGGGTAATTATAGACCAGTTAGTCTGACATCAGTGGTGGGGAAGATGCTGGAGTCAATTAGAAAAGACGAAATTGCTGAGCATTTGGATAGCAGTAACAGGATCATTGCGAGTCAGCATGGATTTACGAAGGGGAAATCATGCTTGACAAATCTACTGGAATGTTTTGAGGATGTAACTAGGAAAATTGACAGGGGAGAGTCAGTGGACGTGGTGTACCTCGACTTTCAGAAAGCCTTCGACAAGCTCCCACATAGGAGATTAGTGGGCAAAATTAGGGCACGTGGTATTGGGGGTAGGGTACTGACATGGATAGAAAATTGGTTGACAGACGGAAAGCAAAGAGTGGGTATAAATGGGTCCCTCTCGGAATGGCAGGCAGTGACCAGTGGGGTACCGCAAGGTTCGGTGCTGGGACCCCAGCTATTTACGATATGCATTAATGACTTAGACGGAGGGATTAAAAGTACCATTAGCAAATTTGCAGATGATACTAAGCTGGAGGGTAGTGTGAATTGTGAGGAAGATGCAATAAGGCTGCAGGATGACTTGGACAGGTTGTGTGAGTGGGCGGATACATGGCAGATGCAGTTTAATGTAGATAAGTGCGAGGTTATTCACTTTGGAAGTAAGAGTAGAAAGGCAGATTATTGTCTGAATGGTGTCAAGTTAGGAGGAGGGGGAGTTCAACGAGATCTGGATGTCCTAGTGCATCAGTCAATGAAAGGAAGCATGCAGGTACAGCAGGCAGTGAAGAAAGCCAATGGAATGTTGGCCTTCGTAACCAGAGGAGTTGAGTATAGGAGCAAAGAGGTCCTTCTACAGTTGTAGCGGGCCCTGGTGAGACCGCACCTGGAGTACTGTGTGCAGTTTTGGTCTCCAAATTTGAGGAAGGATATTCTTGCTATGGAGGGCGTGCAGCGTAGGTTCACTAGGTTAATTCCCGGAATGGCGGGACGGTCGTATGTTGAAAGGCTGGAGCGATTGGGCTTGTATACACTGGTATTTAGAAGAATGAGGGGGGATCTTATTGAAACATATACGATAATTAGGGGATTGGACACATTAGAGGCAGGAAACATGTTCCCAATGTTGGGGGAGTCCAGAACAAGGGGCCACCGTTTAAGAATAAGGGGTAGGCCATTTAGAACGGAGATGAGGAAGAACCTTTTCAGTCAGAGAGTGGTGAAGGTGTGGAATTCTCTGCCTCAGAAGGCAGTGGAGGCCAGTTCGTTGGATGCTTTCAAGAGAGAGCTGGATAGAGCTCTTAAGGATAACGGAGTGAGGGGGTATGGGGAGAAGGCAGGAACGGGGTACTGATTGAGAGTGATCAGCCATGATCGCATTGAATGGCGGTGCTGGCTCGAAGGGCTGAATGGCCGACTCCTGCACCTATTGTCTATTGTCTATTGTCTATAATCAACCACTTTATTTTGCCCGTCTTTGTGACTCCTCTTTGACACGTCGATCACCGCTGAGGCTGTTTTACCTGTTTCGCCTATGTACCGTAAGGTACACTCCTTACATTGAACTGCATACACCCCATTATTTCGCTCACGGGTTATCCTCTGTGCTATCCAGTCTCTCCTGTCACCCTGTTCTATGTTTTTGTCTATTACCCAGTGGGAGCAGGCCCCATATTGACATTAATTTGTAACCCTACTGCTCCCCTCGTCTGCTGGTTTTATCACCATCTCATGTTTATCCCTCAGCTCTGCCGTGGTCTCCCTCTCTTTTTTTCTGGTGAGGTTCGGCCTATCCTTTGTCATGGGCATATCCCAGGCTGTTTTAGTAACGTTCTTTTAAAACGTGTCGTGTTTGTTTGGCTTTACCCACGTTCCAGCATTAGAGGCCAATTTTTGCAATGTTTCCTGGGTGGGATTTGCCGGTTTTACAAATGGTGTCACTATCTCACCCTGCTTCCTGATACCCTTATGGGGTCGGCTCTGTTCTTGCAGAACCCTCGGGTGGTGCAGAGTCTGGGCCTTGTTATCAATATCTTGCCCTGCTTCCCGATACCCTTGCGGGTTCGGCTCTGTTCTTGCAGATCCCTCAGGTGGTGCAGAGTCTGGGCGGCATCGTCACCCAGCACACCGACGCCCACTGAAAATTACCCACGCACAGTGCGCGCCTGGAGCGGCAGTAGTTCAAACTACCCCTACCCCTACCCCTACCCCTACCGCTACCCCTACCCCTACCCCTAACCCTAACCCTAACCCTAACCCTAACCCTAACCCTAACCCTAACCCTAACCCTAACCCTAACCCTAACCCTAACCCTAACCCTAACCCTAACCCTAACCCTAACCCTAACCCTGACCCTGACCCTAATGCAGGCAGAGTTATTTATAAAGTGGCCCAGACTCTGCACCACCTGAGGGTTTTGTAACAGAACCAACCCCATAAGGGTTTCAGGAAGCAGGGCAAGATATTGATAACAAGGCGCAGACTCTGCACCACCTCAGGGTTCTGCAAGAACAGAGCCGACCCCATAAGGGCATCAGGAATCAGGGCAAGATATTGATAAAATGGCCCAGACTCTGCACCACCTGAGGGTTCTGCAAGAACAGAGCCGACCCCATAAGGGCATCAGGAAGCAGGGCAAGATATTGGTAACAAGGCCCACGGGGAAGGCGGCATACTTTGGGGTTATTTTGTAGTGAGTTTTGAAGGCATGTGCTAGTGTTACGCATACCGAGGGCGCGCAAAGTTCGGCGCGCCCGGGCCAAAACGCCTCTGCTGGCCGCGGCCGAGTCGGCCGACGGATTGCCACGGACTTGCTTGACGACCTGTCACTCTCCGTGCATCGGTTGCACGCCCGGTTCGTCCTTTCCATTTGTTTCATGATGTACACGCGGCAGGCGGAATATTTTAAAAGCACTGTTCTGTTCGAAGTGCACAATGGCCGTTGGGGCAATGCAACTGGGGGTCGGTCGACCGGCTGACGACGCCTGCCTGCCGATTTGGTTCACGATGTCCCCGCCGAAGGCGGCATACTTGAAAGTACTGCCGTTCGCGGCGCGCAATTTGCAGGGGGGAGGAATTGTTAGTGGACGTCTGTGTGCTGGGTGACGATGCTTGCCGACTTGGTTCATGCCGTCCACGCCGAAGACGGCGCCGTTTAAAGTACTGCCGCTCGAGGTGCACAATTTGCGGGGGAATTGTTATTGGGCGTCGGCGTGCTGGGTGACGATGTGGAGATGAGGAACGCCGAGCCAGATCTATCTTATTTGTTTGCTTGGGCCACTGGACTTTGCATGGGCTTGGCATCATTGTGTGCTACGTTAAATCACGGCCAATTGAGTGAGTATTTTTTATTCAACCACTCTATTTTGCCCGTCTTTGTGACTCCTCTATGACACGCCGATCACCGCTGACGTGTTAATCTGCGTGTTAGGTATCTCGGGGGTCAGTTGGACGGACAGATGTGTAAGGGTTTTGTTCGGAAGGATCGTTGAGTGTAAACGGTGAACGGGGGTTAAAGGCCCTGAGGTTTCAATCCTCTAAAGAATGTAAAAGGTCTGACGCGTTAGCTAGCAGCTAATGAGGTGAACCTAGCAGCTAATGAGGCTCTCTCTCTCTCACGGCCCCGGGACTCCCTCCCTCCCTCCCTCCCTCCTCCTCTTGGAACCCTCCCTGCGTGGGGGGGGGGGGGGGGGGGGGGGGGGCACGAAGAAAAAGAGGGTATAAGAAGAATCCAGTGGAAGGAGTAGGGACTGGGGGCGAGGTCAGACAGCCTATCCGGCTAATAAAGCATCATGAGGTTAGGTATAAACTCTGATGACTGCATAAACTCGCCCCTAATGGGGGGGGGGCACTCTCTCCCCCACCCCTCTCTCCCCAGTGCCACTCCCTCCGACCCCCCCCCCACTCTCTTCGTGTCGCTGGGCCCGCCCGGCACGGCCCCGAGGATCACTCCCCGCGCGGCAACGGGACACCGGGTCGCCGGGCCCGCAGGGTCGTCAGTCGGGCGGGGGGGGGGAGGGTGGCCATGCCAGCAGCAGGAGAGGTTTCCAACGAACCCGCGACCGCAGCAGGACCGCCCGCGGCAGACATTTGGACCCAGCGGGTCCGTTCGGGATGGTTGCCGGGCCCGCAGCAGAGGTTTCCTTCCACCCAACGGGGGGGGGGGGGGGGGGGGCGGGGCTGCCCATCTTCCCGCTCGAAGCAACGGCCTCACCCTAACGGCCTCACCCTAACAACCCTCACCCTGACCCTAAACCGCTCGGTTCATGACTTCTCTCCGTTTGGTTCATGAATTCGCCATTTAGTTCACGACTTCTCCTGTTGGTTCCTGACTTCTACCTCGTGGTTCGTGATTCCGGCGGGTAGGTGGGGTGCCCGGATACTCTCGGCGAAAGGTGTTCAAGTGGCAACGGCGGTCCCGTAGATAAGACGGGTTCGGATGCTCGAGCGTGTCGAGTAAGCGCCGGATCGGCGCCGGGCGCCCCCGGCCGGCTGGCTTGCCCCCCCCCCCCCCCACCCCCCCCCCCCCTGGCGGCAGAAACGTGTATCGCGCCAGTGCCGCCGCTGAGGTCGAGATTGGCCGCCTCGACCGTTCGAAGCGTCGCAATTCCGGCGGGACTTCCGAACGCTCGTACCGCCAAGTCAGCCGCGACATTCGAGAATTGCACTAAGTCCGAAAGCTGGCGTCGCTTCTTTTTTGCCCGCCGCAGGTTAACGATTTGACGGCGGAAGTCGAGGAGGTCCGATGTGCGGCCTTCAGCGGGGCCGCGGCGCGCCTTTCCCGCCAGGCCTATCGGCCCGTCTCCCGCCGGCCAGAAAATGGCATTTCTTGTCCGGGCGGTCCCGATCACGGTTAACGACTTACCACCGGAAGTCTCTATGACCCCGCAGTTTGCGGCCCCGCGGCGGGCGTCAGTGCGACACGACCGGACGGACGACCGGGCCGACTCCCGCCGACCTCAAAACGGTTTGTTTTGCGCGAAGATGGAGGTGGCGTGCCCGGAGATTTTCGGGAACACGATTTTCAGAGACACTTAGAAAAGATTGTGTGGTGAGGTGCAAAAATGTCAGGGAAGAAACCGAAGGGACACAAAAAGATCGGTAAAAGTAGCGCGACTCTGGGCGAGAGTCGGCGGACTCATTGACGGACATTGGTAATACAGTGAGAGTATTTTTTGCACCGAGTTCGAAGTGTGTGCCGGGCAGGCACCGAACCCCACCGAGACTGGCCCAGGCTGTGTGTCCTCTTGGAAAAACCCTCTGTTTCCGATCGATCTGGTGCCGCGTGTCTCACCGCAGGAGAGGCCGAGCGGGCCAGCGGACAAACAAAGGCCGCTGGTGTTTCAGGCTCGTTTGCCAGACTCCACAACGG
>NW_027602347.1:27500-35000 GCF_053455715.1 Rhinoraja longicauda
TACTGCAGCTCGAGCGCACAAGGTGCGCGGGGAATTGTTAGCGGCGCCGTGCTTGTGCTGGCGGTGACCATGGCTGCCTGCTCCTTTGGTTCACGATGTCCCCGCCGAAGGCGGCGTACTTTAAAGTACTGCAGCTCGAGCGCACAAGGTGCGCGTGGAATTGTTAGCGGCGCCGTGGTTGTGCTGGCGGTGACCATGGCTGCCTGCTCCTTTGGTTCACGATGTCCCCGCCGAAGGCGGCGTACTTTAAAGTACTGCAGCTCGAGCGCACAAGGTGCGCGGGGAATTGTTAGCGGCGCCGTCGTTGTGCTGGCGGTGACCATGGCTGCCTGCTCCTTTGGTTCACGATGTCCCCGCCGAAGGCGGCGTACTTTAAAGTGCTGCAGCTCGAGCGCACAAGGTGCGCGGGGAATTGTTAGCGGCGCCGTGGTTGTGCTGGCGGTGACCATGGCTGCCTGCTCCTTTGGTTCACGATGTCCCCGCCGAAGGCGGCGTACTTTAAAGTACTGCAGCTCGAGCGCACAAGGTGCGCGGGGAATTGTTAGCGGCGCCGTGGTTGTGCTGGCGGTGACCATGGCTGCCTGCTCCTTTGGTTCACGATGTCCCCGCCGAAGGCGGCGTACTTTAAAGTACTGCAGCTCGAGCGCACAAGGTGCGCGGGGAATTGTTAGCGGCGCCGTGCTTGTGCTGGCGGTGACCATGGCTGCCTGCTCCTTTGGTTCACGATGTCCCCGCCGAAGGCGGCGTACTTTAAAGTACTGCAGCTCGAGCGCACAAGGTGCGCGTGGAATTGTTAGCGGCGCCGTGGTTGTGCTGGCGGTGACCATGGCTGCCTGCTCCTTTGGTTCACGATGTCCCCGCCGAAGGCGGCGTACTTTAAAGTACTGCAGCTCGAGCGCACAAGGTGCGCGGGGAATTGTTAGCGGCGCCGTCGTTGTGCTGGCGGTGACCATGGCTGCCTGCTCCTTTGGTTCACGATGTCCCCGCCGAAGGCGGCGTACTTTAAAGTGCTGCAGCTCGAGCGCACCATGTGCGTGGGGAATTGTTAGCGGGGGCGTCGTTGTGCTGGGGGCTGACTGTCCCTAGTGGGTATAGGATAATGTTAATGTACGGGGATCGCTGGGCGGCACGGACTTGGAGGGCCGAAAAGGCCTGTTTCCGGCTGTATGTGTATGATATGATATGATATGATGCCTGCCTGCTCATTTGGTTCATGATGTCCACGCGGCAGGCGGAATATTTTAAAAGCACTGTTCTGTACGAAGTGCACAATGTCCGTTGGGGAAATGCAGCTGGGGGTCGGTCGACCGGCTGACGACGCCTGCCTGCCGATTTGGTTCACGATGTCCCCGCCGAAGGCGGCATACTTGAAAGTACCGCCGTTCGCGGCGCGCAATTTGCGGGGGGAGGAATTGTTAGTGCACGTCTGTGTGCTAGGTGACGATGCTTGCCGACTTGGTTCATGCCGTCCACGCCGAAGACGGCGCCGTTTAAAGTACTGCCGCTCGAGGTGCACAATTTGCGGGGGAATTGTTAATGGGCGTCGGCGTGCTGGGTGACGATGTGGAGATGTGGAACGCCGAGCCAGATCTATCTTATTTGTTTGCTTGGCCCACTGGACTTTGCATGGGCTTTGCAACACTGTGTGCTAGGTTAAATCACGGCCAATAGAGTGAGTGTTTTTAATGATCCTGATCTGATAAGGGGACTAGAGGTAAAAGAGCCGTTAGGAGGCAGTGATCACAACACGATAAGTTTTACTCTGCAAATGGAAAGGTAGAAGGGAAAATCGGAAGTGTCTGTATTACAGTATAGCAAAGGGGATTACAGAGGCATGAGGCGGGAGCTGGCCAAAATTGACTGGAAGGAGGCCCTAGCAGGGAAGACGGTAGAACAGCAATGGCAGGTATTCCAGGGAATAATGCAGAGGTTGCAGGATCAATTTATTCCAAAGAGGTGGAAAGACTCTAAGGGGAGTAAGAGACACCTGTGGCTGACAAGGGAAGTCAGGGACAGCATAAAAATTAAGGAGAGGAGGTATAACATAGCAAAGAAGAGTGGGAAGACAGAGGATTGGGACTCTTTTAAAGAGCAACAAAAGTTAACTAAAGAGGCAATGCGGGGAGAAAAGATGAGGTGCGAGGGTAAACTAGCCAATAATATAAAGGAGGATAGCAAAAGTTTTTTTAGGTACGTGAAGAGGGAAAAAATAGTCAAGGCAAATGTGGGTCCCTTGAAGACAGAAACGGGGGAATTTATTATGGGGAACAAAGAAATGGCAGACGAGTTAAACCGTTACTTTGGGTCTGTCTTCACTGAGGAAGATACACACAATCTCCCAAATGTTCTAGGGGCCGGAGAACCTAGGGTGATGGAGGAACTGAAGGAAATCCACATTAGGCAGGAAATGGTTTTGGGTAGACTGATGGGACTGAAGGCTGATAAATCCCCAGGGCCTGATGGTCTGCATCCCAGGGTACCTAAGGAGGTGGCTCTAGAAATAGTGGAAGCATTGGAGATCATTTTTCAATGTTCTATATAGATTCAGGATCAGTTCCTGTGGATTGGAGGATAGCAAATGTTATCCCACTTTTTAAGAAGGGAGGGAGAGAGAAAACGGGTAATTATAGACCAGTTAGTCTGACATCAGTGGTGGGGAAGATGCTGGAGTCAATTAGAAAAGACGAAATTGCTGAGCATTTGGATAGCAGTAACAGGATCATTGCGAGTCAGCATGGATTTACGAAGGGGAAATCATGCTTGACAAATCTACTGGAATGTTTTGAGGATGTAACTAGGAAAATTGACAGGGGAGAGTCAGTGGACGTGGTGTACCTCGACTTTCAGAAAGCCTTCGACAAGCTCCCACATAGGAGATTAGTGGGCAAAATTAGGGCACGTGGTATTGGGGGTAGGGTACTGACATGGATAGAAAATTGGTTGACAGACGGAAAGCAAAGAGTGGGTATAAATGGGTCCCTCTCGGAATGGCAGGCAGTGACCAGTGGGGTACCGCAAGGTTCGGTGCTGGGACCCCAGCTATTTACGATATGCATTAATGACTTAGACGGAGGGATTAAAAGTACCATTAGCAAATTTGCAGATGATACTAAGCTGGAGGGTAGTGTGAATTGTGAGGAAGATGCAATAAGGCTGCAGGATGACTTGGACAGGTTGTGTGAGTGGGCGGATACATGGCAGATGCAGTTTAATGTAGATAAGTGCGAGGTTATTCACTTTGGAAGTAAGAGTAGAAAGGCAGATTATTGTCTGAATGGTGTCAAGTTAGGAGGAGGGGGAGTTCAACGAGATCTGGATGTCCTAGTGCATCAGTCAATGAAAGGAAGCATGCAGGTACAGCAGGCAGTGAAGAAAGCCAATGGAATGTTGGCCTTCGTAACCAGAGGAGTTGAGTATAGGAGCAAAGAGGTCCTTCTACAGTTGTAGCGGGCCCTGGTGAGACCGCACCTGGAGTACTGTGTGCAGTTTTGGTCTCCAAATTTGAGGAAGGATATTCTTGCTATGGAGGGCGTGCAGCGTAGGTTCACTAGGTTAATTCCCGGAATGGCGGGACGGTCGTATGTTGAAAGGCTGGAGCGATTGGGCTTGTATACACTGGTATTTAGAAGAATGAGGGGGGATCTTATTGAAACATATACGATAATTAGGGGATTGGACACATTAGAGGCAGGAAACATGTTCCCAATGTTGGGGGAGTCCAGAACAAGGGGCCACCGTTTAAGAATAAGGGGTAGGCCATTTAGAACGGAGATGAGGAAGAACCTTTTCAGTCAGAGAGTGGTGAAGGTGTGGAATTCTCTGCCTCAGAAGGCAGTGGAGGCCAGTTCGTTGGATGCTTTCAAGAGAGAGCTGGATAGAGCTCTTAAGGATAACGGAGTGAGGGGGTATGGGGAGAAGGCAGGAACGGGGTACTGATTGAGAGTGATCAGCCATGATCGCATTGAATGGCGGTGCTGGCTCGAAGGGCTGAATGGCCGACTCCTGCACCTATTGTCTATTGTCTATTGTCTATAATCAACCACTTTATTTTGCCCGTCTTTGTGACTCCTCTTTGACACGTCGATCACCGCTGAGGCTGTTTTACCTGTTTCGCCTATGTACCGTAAGGTACACTCCTTACATTGAACTGCATACACCCCATTATTTCGCTCACGGGTTATCCTCTGTGCTATCCAGTCTCTCCTGTCACCCTGTTCTATGTTTTTGTCTATTACCCAGTGGGAGCAGGCCCCATATTGACATTAATTTGTAACCCTACTGCTCCCCTCGTCTGCTGGTTTTATCACCATCTCATGTTTATCCCTCAGCTCTGCCGTGGTCTCCCTCTCTTTTTTTCTGGTGAGGTTCGGCCTATCCTTTGTCATGGGCATATCCCAGGCTGTTTTAGTAACGTTCTTTTAAAACGTGTCGTGTTTGTTTGGCTTTACCCACGTTCCAGCATTAGAGGCCAATTTTTGCAATGTTTCCTGGGTGGGATTTGCCGGTTTTACAAATGGTGTCACTATCTCACCCTGCTTCCTGATACCCTTATGGGGTCGGCTCTGTTCTTGCAGAACCCTCGGGTGGTGCAGAGTCTGGGCCTTGTTATCAATATCTTGCCCTGCTTCCCGATACCCTTGCGGGTTCGGCTCTGTTCTTGCAGATCCCTCAGGTGGTGCAGAGTCTGGGCGGCATCGTCACCCAGCACACCGACGCCCACTGAAAATTACCCACGCACAGTGCGCGCCTGGAGCGGCAGTAGTTCAAACTACCCCTACCCCTACCCCTACCCCTACCGCTACCCCTACCCCTACCCCTAACCCTAACCCTAACCCTAACCCTAACCCTAACCCTAACCCTAACCCTAACCCTAACCCTAACCCTAACCCTAACCCTAACCCTAACCCTAACCCTAACCCTAACCCTAACCCTGACCCTGACCCTAATGCAGGCAGAGTTATTTATAAAGTGGCCCAGACTCTGCACCACCTGAGGGTTTTGTAACAGAACCAACCCCATAAGGGTTTCAGGAAGCAGGGCAAGATATTGATAACAAGGCGCAGACTCTGCACCACCTCAGGGTTCTGCAAGAACAGAGCCGACCCCATAAGGGCATCAGGAATCAGGGCAAGATATTGATAAAATGGCCCAGACTCTGCACCACCTGAGGGTTCTGCAAGAACAGAGCCGACCCCATAAGGGCATCAGGAAGCAGGGCAAGATATTGGTAACAAGGCCCACGGGGAAGGCGGCATACTTTGGGGTTATTTTGTAGTGAGTTTTGAAGGCATGTGCTAGTGTTACGCATACCGAGGGCGCGCAAAGTTCGGCGCGCCCGGGCCAAAACGCCTCTGCTGGCCGCGGCCGAGTCGGCCGACGGATTGCCACGGACTTGCTTGACGACCTGTCACTCTCCGTGCATCGGTTGCACGCCCGGTTCGTCCTTTCCATTTGTTTCATGATGTACACGCGGCAGGCGGAATATTTTAAAAGCACTGTTCTGTTCGAAGTGCACAATGGCCGTTGGGGCAATGCAACTGGGGGTCGGTCGACCGGCTGACGACGCCTGCCTGCCGATTTGGTTCACGATGTCCCCGCCGAAGGCGGCATACTTGAAAGTACTGCCGTTCGCGGCGCGCAATTTGCAGGGGGGAGGAATTGTTAGTGGACGTCTGTGTGCTGGGTGACGATGCTTGCCGACTTGGTTCATGCCGTCCACGCCGAAGACGGCGCCGTTTAAAGTACTGCCGCTCGAGGTGCACAATTTGCGGGGGAATTGTTATTGGGCGTCGGCGTGCTGGGTGACGATGTGGAGATGAGGAACGCCGAGCCAGATCTATCTTATTTGTTTGCTTGGGCCACTGGACTTTGCATGGGCTTGGCATCATTGTGTGCTACGTTAAATCACGGCCAATTGAGTGAGTATTTTTTATTCAACCACTCTATTTTGCCCGTCTTTGTGACTCCTCTATGACACGCCGATCACCGCTGACGTGTTAATCTGCGTGTTAGGTATCTCGGGGGTCAGTTGGACGGACAGATGTGTAAGGGTTTTGTTCGGAAGGATCGTTGAGTGTAAACGGTGAACGGGGGTTAAAGGCCCTGAGGTTTCAATCCTCTAAAGAATGTAAAAGGTCTGACGCGTTAGCTAGCAGCTAATGAGGTGAACCTAGCAGCTAATGAGGCTCTCTCTCTCTCACGGCCCCGGGACTCCCTCCCTCCCTCCTCCCTCTTGGAACCCTCCCTGCGTGGGGGGGGGGGGGGGGGGGGGGGGGCACGAAGAAAAAGAGGGTATAAGAAGAATCCAGTGGAAGGAGTAGGGACTGGGGGCGAGGTCAGACAGCCTATCCGGCTAATAAAGCATCATGAGGTTAGGTATAAACTCTGATGACTGCATAAACTCGCCCCTAATGGGGGGGGGGCACTCTCTCTCCCCCACCCCTCTCTCCCCAGTGCCACTCCCTCCGACCCCCCCCCCACTCTCTTCGTGTCGCTGGGCCCGCCCGGCACGGCCCCGAGGATCACTCCCCGCGCGGCAACGGGACACCGGGTCGCCGGGCCCGCAGGGTCGTCAGTCGGGCGGGGGGGGGGAGGGTGGCCATGCCAGCAGCAGGAGAGGTTTCCAACGAACCCGCGACCGCAGCAGGACCGCCCGCGGCAGACATTTGGACCCAGCGGGTCCGTTCGGGATGGTTGCCGGGCCCGCAGCAGAGGTTTCCTTCCACCCAACGGGGGGGGGGGGGGGGGGGGCGGGGCTGCCCATCTTCCCGCTCGAAGCAACGGCCTCACCCTAACGGCCTCACCCTAACAACCCTCACCCTGACCCTAAACCGCTCGGTTCATGACTTCTCTCCGTTTGGTTCATGAATTCGCCATTTAGTTCACGACTTCTCCTGTTGGTTCCTGACTTCTACCTCGTGGTTCGTGATTCCGGCGGGTAGGTGGGGTGCCCGGATACTCTCGGCGAAAGGTGTTCAAGTGGCAACGGCGGTCCCGTAGATAAGACGGGTTCGGATGCTCGAGCGTGTCGAGTAAGCGCCGGATCGGCGCCGGGCGCCCCCGGCCGGCTGGCTTGCCCCCCCCCCCCCCCCACCCCCCCCCCCCCTGGCGGCAGAAACGTGTATCGCGCCAGTGCCGCCGCTGAGGTCGAGATTGGCCGCCTCGACCGTTCGAAGCGTCGCAATTCCGGCGGGACTTCCGAACGCTCGTACCGCCAAGTCAGCCGCGACATTCGAGAATTGCACTAAGTCCGAAAGCTGGCGTCGCTTCTTTTTTGCCCGCCGCAGGTTAACGATTTGACGGCGGAAGTCGAGGAGGTCCGATGTGCGGCCTTCAGCGGGGCCGCGGCGCGCCTTTCCCGCCAGGCCTATCGGCCCGTCTCCCGCCGGCCAGAAAATGGCATTTCTTGTCCGGGCGGTCCCGATCACGGTTAACGACTTACCACCGGAAGTCTCTATGACCCCGCAGTTTGCGGCCCCGCGGCGGGCGTCAGTGCGACAC
>NW_027602348.1:0-38748 GCF_053455715.1 Rhinoraja longicauda
CGATGGGATCATCCGCCCGGGACTGACAGCTGGAAGATGCGGCGGTGAATGTGAGGAGCCGGAGCCCGGAGCGGAGAGACTGCGGCCGCCCTCTGGGATGCGCTCAGGGCGCGGGTTTATTAATGAGCCGCAGCGCTGAGGTGAGCGGATATTTCACCGCGCTCTTCACCTGCTCCCTGAACTTGGACTGGGTCACCGCGTAAATAAATGTGTTGGTGCAGCAGCTGAGATTCCTCAGCAAATACCCGACGTAGCTAAAGATCCGTTGGGAATCATTCCGATCATTCCCAATCCCTGTGATCTGATAATAGACGAATTCTACAACCAGCGTTAGCCACAGGAGGATGAAGCTGCCGGAGATGGTGAAGAGTAAAACCACAGACCTCCTCCTGCTCTCCATCTCCGGGTCACTGCGCTTCTCCCCCTTGCTCTCACCCCTCAGCCCCTGACGGACCCGACTGGCCACTAAAATGTGCCGGACTGTCAGAGCGTTGAGCAGCAGCATCACAGCGAAAGGGAGGAACGGAGTTAAAACCGTGTCGATCCAGTCAAATGCCACCCACCCGGGGTCAGTGAAATAACTCTCCACCGTGCCACAGCCCCACGGGACATTGTCGATGATCATCCGGGGTTCCCGTGGGAAGTAGCGGGGAACGTTTTTCAGACACAGCAGAACGCCGGCTGTTGCGAGAACCGCAGCCGCAGTTTTCCCGGTGCAATATTTAGTTTTCAGCTTCTGGCAACAAATGGCGACAAAGCGATCAAAGGTGAAAGTGACGGTGAACCAGACAGAACAGTCTGCAGCTGAATACCTCAGTACATCGTTAACACTGCACACAGGGGTGATGGACAGGAAACTCCAATAAAAGTAATGGAATCGGATCTGATACAAAATGACCTCGATGATCAGGGTGAGTAGATCGGCCGCTGCCATGGCCACCAGGTAGCGAGTGGTGCAGGTGGAGAGTCCGCACTTTCCCCGGGACAGGATCACAATCGCCACTAAATTCACTGCGGAAAGAGAAGGGGAGCGAACACTGGTCATTACTGAACACGGTCTCCGGGGCTGAACACCGGCTCCACTTTCAGCTGGAGATCAGGAGTGTTGGAGTCGGTGCGCGGCTGCAGGTTTAACAATGTCAGACCCGGCTCCGACTGTGCCCGACCTGCCTGCTTCAGGGGAGAGGAGATAAGGCGACGGGCGGGGTAAAGGGCGGGGAGGGAACGAGCAGCCGCCCGCTACAATAGGCGGAATGGTCCTGTCTACAGTTAACCCCGCTCACAGTCTCTGATGGGGCCGGTTTCACAGACTTAACCGTGACCGGCCGCGTTTAACCAGGGCTCTGGGAACTCGGCATCTGATGGGGACGAGGAGTGTTCAGAGAGAAGGCAGGGACAACTTAGGATCCGGCAGCAGAGCGGCTCCGTTAATGGATTCATTCCTCAGTTCGGTAACAACACACGCCGGTAGATCCGCGGCCACTGGTTCAGGAGATCGATCCAATTATTGACCAACAGGCGTTGGAATCCGACTGTGACAAACTCCACAGTGAGACGTGTCCACAGTAGCGGGTGTTCACTCTGATCAATAACTCAGACACAGTGAACTTCACAATGTAAACCCCTTCCCAGTCACACCGTCCCGGAGAGCTGCCTGTCCCGAGCACTGGGACAACTCTGGGCAAGGTCCCACTGAAGGCAAGAACAACATTCTAGTGGGTCCCGGCAGTGGGAGAAAGAGAGGGTTAGTTTCGGCTGCCTGAAAATGAGAAAAATCACAGCGTTAATTCAAAGATATTTCATTTAGAGGATTGATATACTTCACATATTCTTGTACAACGATCATCAGTTAGGAATATTGTAACACGATCAGAATCATGTCAACACCGTTGAACAGACTGAGTTATAAAACTTGAATCGTTCTGCTCACTTACCAGGGACTCCAACGGCAGCAATGATCACGTACAAGATTTTCTGCACGGCGTAATATTCCCAAACCTTTTCCCACATGTTCTCTGCCCAGCGACGTGTCTCCGTGAGCTACCGGTAATCTCTCGGAATGAAATGCCGGGGCAGAACATTCCCGGAGATTTTATACCATTTTCCGTCTCCACCGGGACAGTGAAGTTTTAGCAGAGTTTAAAAATAGAGATTTTGAAATTATTCGCAAACAGATGACATCAGCCAAGTGAAATCCCTGCTGAGACAGGTCGTGATTTATTCAGGGAATTGATTGAGAAACTCCAAAGACTGGGAATTGTGGCGATACTGAGGGATGGAAATTGGGAGCGGCATTGTTCCAGCAAAGGGGATATTGGTTCAAACTCCATCAGGTCCAACTCTCCGCCTCATGTTGTTTGTCTGATTTCATTCAATCCGCTTCACTCACTAAGGCAATCCCAAATTCCAGGGACCCTCTCATGGCTTCTGGTGCCCAGTTTGAAGGTGGACTGGGCGACATTTGTCCACAGGTTGAGGGATTAGATCAACAGATCACCTCGCACTAAAGTGGCCCCTCCACTCTGCTTCACCACTCAATATGATCGCGGCTTAACTGACTGCAACCTCACCCCCACACTCCCGGCGAGGCCGGTAACCATTCACTCCTTGCTCGCCTGCAGTGGGGCTGATTTTGCGCCGGGACAATAACATTCTCTGCCTTCGTCACCTCTGAGGAGGAACGACCCAAAGACTCACGACACTCAGAGAACAGAAACATTGTGGCTTCAGAATTGTCCTCAACCCAAATAAAACAGCGAATGATCCGGCACATCTCCCTCCTCCCTTTCTCTCTCCCTCCTCCCTTTCTCTCTCCCTCCATCCTTACTGCTGCCCACTCTCTCTGAACTATCACTCTCTCCTACCATCTCTATTCTTACTCTCGGCTCCGCCATCTCTCTGTCAACCTCTCTCTCCTAACCCCCCCTCCTTCTCACTCCCATTGCATTTATCCCTCCGTTTCTTTCTATCTATCTGACCCTTCCATCGCTCCGTTTTGCCACCCCACGCGATCTGAACTCCGCTCTCTTTTCATGTTCCCACTCTCCCTTTGTTACTTAACTCTCCCTCCATCTCTTCTTTCGTCTTCTCCGCTATCCCTTCCTTTCATCACTGTACTCTCTATCTGTCTCTCTCTTTTCCCCAACACTCCTCCTGCTCGCCCTCACTTCTCTCTCCAAGGCCTTTCTTGGGAAGTGCGGTTAAAACGGCCCGCCACCATGGGATGTCTCTCTACCCCGTTCCCTCACACTTCAATAGCCCTTCCAGGTGAGACAGATGTTCACCTGCACCTCCTCTAATCTCATCTACTGCATGTGGTGTTCCAGATATGGCCTCCTTTACATCGGCGTGGTAAAATGGAGACTCGGCGACCGTTTTGTCGAACACTCACCCTCGTTCTGCTAAGGCTTGCCGTATCTCCCCGTTGCAAGCCATTGTAACTCCCCCTCGCACACTGACCTTTCTCTCCTGGGCCTCCACCAGCGCCAGAGAGGTTACATTAAAACAGAAAGAACGCCACTTCATAGTCCGCTTGGGAACCTTGCAACCTAATGGTATGAACATTAGCAAATGCCAGGTAACTAACGTGCAACTTCACGCTCTTCCCTCGCTCTTTCTCTTGCTTCACGCGGACTCGCACTTGTTCATCCCCTCCACCTCCACCTTCAACCGATATTCCCTCCTCTCTCTTTATATTTTCAACCTGCTCAATCCTTATCTCGCACCTTTTATCTTTTAGCCTCTGGTCTCAACCACCTAACTATGAAAACGGTATTCACCCACTCATCATTCAACTCGCTTTGTCCTGCTGTTCCAGCCTTCTCCAGCTTCCCACCACAATCAGTCTGAAGAAGGGTCTCCAACCGAACTTCACCCATCCATGTCCTTGGCAGGCTTAGCCAGTTCGTCGTGCCCTCTACAACTCTCACCAACTTCGACAGATGCACCATAGAAAGTATTTTATCAAGATGCATCACAGCTTGGTTTGGGAACAGCTCCATACAAGAACGCCAGAAATTGCTGCGAATTGTCCAGACCATCACACAAAGCAACCTCCGTTATATTGACTCAATTTATAAACCACGCTTCCTCGGCAAGGCCAGCAGCATAATGAACTACTGCGCAGTTGTACTGATGGAGTGACACAATGCGCTGTAGCACTGATGGAGTGACACAATGTGGGGTAGTACTGATGGAGTGACACAATGTGCGGTAGTACTGATGGAGTGACACAATGCACTGTAGTACTGATGGAGTGACCCCAGTTGATGCAGTACGGGTGGATTAATATACTGTGGTTTAGTACAGATGGAGTGACAAAATTTGCAGTAGTACTGATGAAGTGACACACTTTGCAGTTGTTCTGATGGAATGATACATCGTGGGGCTCTACTGATGTAGTGACACACTACGGGTAATACTCATGGCGTGGCACAATGAGTACTACTGTTGTTATGACTAACTGACGGAGTGACACACAGTGGAATAGCACTGATTTAGTGACAAATTGTGAGGTCATTGCATCAGTACTACCATGCAGTTTGTCACTCCGTCAGTACTACTTCAGTGTGCAACTACATCCCGTGGGGTAAAACTGATGGAGTGACACGCTGTGGAGCAGTACTGATGGAGTGACACACGGTGCGTATTACTGATGTACTGACACATTGCGCGGTTGTACTGACGGAGTGAGATACTTCGGTGTAGTGCTGATTGAATGACACACTGGGGGTAGTGTGGACAGAATGGCGCACAGTGGGCTAGTACTGAAGTATTGACCCAATCTTTGGTGGTACTGTCGGGTCGCACATTGTGGAATGGTAAGGACTGACGGTGGGGCAGTACAGATGGAGAGTTACACTGAATGGTAATACTAATTGAATGAGTCTGTGTGGTTGTACAAAATGGAATGACAAGCTCAAGGCAGTACTGATGGAGTGCATCACTGTGGTGTAATACTGATGGAATAACATATTGCAGGGTAGTATTGATGGAGTGACACGCTCCAGTGTTGCACTGATGGAGTGTAACACTGTGGAGTAGTACTGGTGTAATGACGTACTGTGAGGTGTATTGATGGAATGACACACTGTGGGGTAGCACGGATGTCATAGCACATTCTGTTGGAGTGACGCAGTAATACTGATGGACTGACACGCTCTGCGGTAGTACAGTTGCGATGAAAAACTGTGGTGAAATAGTGATGGAATTACACACTATGGAGTCGCTGCGATGGGTTAGCACACTGTGGGGTAATGCGGATGGAATGGCAGATTTGAGGTAGTCCTGATGTTGTGAAACACTTTGGGGAGTACTGATGGAAGAACATACTGCGGGGAGCATTGATGGAGTGACACGTTCTAGGGTTGCACTGGAGTGACATGATGTTGGGCAGTGCCGATGGAGTGTAACGATATTGAGTTGTATTGATGCAGTGAGACACTGTGTGGTTTCACCGACGGAGTGACACACTGAGCGGTAGTACTATTGTGATGACACACTGTGATGTAGTACTAATGCAATGACACACTGTTTGGTAATACCGATGGAATGACACAATTAGTGGCAGCACTTATGGAGTGACCCACTGGGATAGTCCTGAATGAATGATAAAAATCGGGTAGTGCTAATGGCGTGAGGCATTGTGGGGAAATACTTATACTGTGGGGAATTACTGATGGAGTGACACAGTGAGATTGGGCTGATGGAGTGAAGGACTGGTATATTTTGGGGTAGTACTGATATAGTGACACATTCGATGGTATTATTGAAGGGGTGAAAAACTGTGGGTAGAACTGATGAAATTACATACTTAAGATGGTACTGACAGAGTGAAACACCGCCGGGAAGAAATGATGGAATGACATACTGTGGGGTTGTACTGATGAGAGTGGCACGATCTTGTGTACGACTAATGGAGTAACATGTAGTACTGATGGAGTGAGAGACTGTAAAGTAGTATTGATGGAGTAACCTAACGTACGGTAGTGTTGAAATAATGGCACATTCTGGGGTAGTTCTGATGGGGTGACACACTGTGCGGTAGTACTATTGTTGTGACATAATGTGGGATGGAATTGATGGAGTGACACTGTTGGATAGTACTGATGGAGTGACGCACTGTGGGGTAGTACTGGTGTAATGGTATACTGTGGGATAGTACTGATGGAGTGACATCGGCGAGACCAAGCGCAAGCTCGACGATCGTTTCGCTGAACAGCTCCACACAGTCCTACCTGATCTCCCGGTTGCTCAGCACTTTAACTCACCCCCGCTCCCCCATTCCCAATGTGAACTTTCTGTCCTGGGCATCCTCCATTGTCAGAGTGAGGCCCAGTGCAAATTGGAGGAACAGCACCTCATACTTCGCTTGGGCAGCTAACATACCAGCGATATGAACATTGACTTCTCTAACTTCAATTAGCCTTTGCTTCCCCTCTCTCTCCACTGTCTCCAACAAAATGTTATCTCTTTCCCGCCGACCTCTCCGACATCAGTCTAAAGAAGGGTCTCGACCCGAAACGTCACCCATTCTTTCTCTACAGAGATGATGCCTGTCTCGTTGATTTACACCAGCATTTTGTATCTACCTTCGATTTAAACCAGCATCTGCATTTCTTTCCTACACGAAGTACAAGGCACGGCAGGACTTTCGGCTAATATTAGCTGTGCCGAACATGAGACGACCACCCTTACCTGCCTGCTCACAATGCATATCCCTTCATTACCTGAAAATCTGAACTTGTCTTAAATGTCACTATTGTATCTGCGTCCAACACCACTGGAGTGGGTGGTAAGATTTTAGGACCCATTATACAGGATGAGGTGACAGAGTACTTATATGTGCACGATGAATTAAGCAGAAGTTTGCACGGCTTTGTGAAGGGAAGGTCGTGTTTGATAAATTTGCTGGAATTATTTGAAGAAGTAAATAGCAAAACATCCAAAGGAGAGACAGTAGATGTTGTTTACTTTGATTTTCAGAAAACCTTTGACCAGGTGTCACAAGATGGCTGCTTAGGAAGATGAGAGCCCACGGGGTCAAAGGGCAGATACCAGCATGGATAACTGGTTGGCTGGATGGCAGAAGACAAAGAGTGGCGATAAAGAGGGATTTTTTTCTCGTTGGCTAACAGTAACTAGTGGAGATCTTCAAGGATCGGTGTTTGTCCGCTCCTCTACGTTTTATATTATGATTTGGACAAGGGGATTGAAGGCTTTGTGGCCAGGTTTGCGGTTGTTACGAAAAGAGGTGGAAGGGCAGGTAGTTTAGAGAAAGCATGGACTCCGCAGAATGACTTGGACATGTTGGGGGAATGGGTAAAGAAGTGGCAGATGGAATATAGTGTAGCAAAGTGCAGAGCATTTGGTAGTAGGAAACTATTGTCTAAGTGGGGAAATAATCCATAAATCGGAAGTGCAAAGGGACTTGGGAGTGCTGGTTAAGGATTCCCAAATTTTTTATCTGCAAGTTGAATCGGTGAGAATGATCAGCCATGATCACATGGAATGGTGGTGCTGGCTCGAAGGGCCGAATGGCCTACTCCTGCACCTATTTTCTATTGTCTATTGTCTAATGGAAGCAAACTCATTGCTTGCATTTATTTCAAGAGAACTTGTATACAGAAACACGGATGTAATATTGACGCTATACAAGGCGCTGGGAAGTCCGCATTTTGAATATTGTGAGCAATTCTGGGCACCATATCAGAGGAAAGGTGTGCTGGCTCTGGAGAGGGTCCAGAGGAGGTTTACAAGAATGATCCCAGCAATAAGTTAACCTATGGCGATCGTTTGGTCAGCTCCCGGCTTGCACACGGAGTTTAGAAGTATGAGGGTGGACCTCTTTGAAACATACAGATATGTGAATGGTTTCCACTTGTGGGAGCGTCTCGGACAAGAGATCATTTCCTCAGAATTAATCTACGTTCTCTTTTGAAGATGATCAGAAATTTATTTATTCAGAAGGTGATGAATTTGTGGAATTATTTGCCACAACAGGCTGTGTAGGTCACGTCAGTGGATATTTAAAGGCGTAGACAGAAAGATTCTTGACTAATACAGGTATCAGAAGTTATGGGGAGAAGGCAGGAGAATGGGGTTTTGAGGGCAAAAGATTGGCGGATAAGACGATTGGCCGAATGGTCTAATTCTACTCCTATTCCTTATCACCCAATGCCCACCTGCGGTATTGCGTTCGATGGACTTACTGCCCCTTGCTTTCCCCGCACACCTCGTTTAATAATATTAATTATTATTACTATAGTATTATTATTGTATTTACTACCCCCGGCACGTAGCGGAACCTCCAGGGCAGGGAGGAGACTATCCGGCATTTGGAAGTGCTTCCGGGAAGTGTGTCTGATGTGTGTGGGTCTGTGTGTGTCTGTGTGTGTGTCTGTGTGTGGGTGTGTGTTTGGGTCTGTGTTTGAGTCTGTGTTTGGGTCTGTGTTTGGGTTTGTGTTTGGGTTTGGGTTTGGGTTTGGGTCTGTGTGTGGGTTTGTGTTTGGGTTTGTGTTTGGGTTTGTGTTAGGGTTTGTGTTTGGGTCTGTGTTTGGGTTTGTGTTTGGGTTTGTGTTTGGGTCTGGGTCCGTGTTTGAGTCTGTGTTTGGGTCTGTGTTTGGGTCTGTGTTTGGGTCTGTGTTTGGGTTTGTGTTTGAGTTTGTGTTTGGGTTTGGGTTTGGGTTTGTGTTTGGGTCTGTTGCAATAATCATGCAAAACCGCTCAAATGTTAAATGCAATTGATGCATCGCATTAGGATAACTTTGAAGGCTGCTGCAATGTTAAATGCAGTGATGGCCTTGCATTAAAGTCACCTAGCTACCCCCAATGGATGTAATATGCATTAAATTAATTGCAATAATTTTGCAAAACCTCTCAAATGTTAAATGCTACAAATGCATCGCATTAGGATGACTTTTCAGGCTGCTGCAATGTTAAATGCAGTGATCGACTTGCATTAAAGAAATATTGCAACACCCTGCGATGTGAAATGCAATAATAATCCTGCAAAACCTCTCAAATGTTAAATGTGACTAATGCATCGTATTAGGATAACTTTGCAGGCTGCTGCATTGTTAAATGCAGCGCTGGCGTTGCATTAAAGCAATATTGCAACCCCCTGGGATGTTAAATGCAATAAAATTAATTGCAATAATTTTGCAAAACCTCTCAAATGTTAAATGCAATTAATGCAGCGCATTAGAACAACTCTGCAGGCTCCTGCAATGTTAAATACAGCGCAGGCCTTGCATTAAAGCAAAATTGCAGCTGTTCTGGGGTATTAACCGCATTAAAATCATTGTAATAATCATGCAAAATCTCTCAAATGTTCAATGCAACTAATGCATCGTATTATGATAACATTGCAGACTGCTGCAAAGTTAAATGCAGTGATGGCCTTGCATTAAAGAAATATTGCAGCCTCCTGGGATGTTTAATGAAATAAAATTAATTGCAATAATCATGCAAAACCACTCAAATGTTAAATGCAACTGATGCAACGCATTAAAATCTTTATTGGTGTACGGTTCCCTCCTGACATCCATCCACCCACCCACCGATCGATCAATCAATCAATCTTTGATTAATTCTTCTTATTATTAATAATATTAATTATTATTACAATGGTATTATTATTGTATTTACTACCCCCGGCACGTAGCTGAACCTCCAGGGCAGGGAGGAGACTATCCGGCATTTGGAAGTGCTTCCGGGAAGTGTGTCTGATGTGTGTGGGTCTGTGTGTGTGTCTGTGTGTGTGTCTGTGTGTGGGTGTGTGTTTGGGTCTGTGTTTGAGTCTGTGTTTGGGTCTGTGTTTGGGTCTGTGTTTGGGTTTGTGTTTGGGTCTGTGTTTGGATTTATGTTTGGGTCTGTGTTTGGGTTTGTGTTTGGGTTTGTGTCTGGTGTCTGGTGTGGGCGTTATAAACAAGTGCCGCGTGCTGTCTGTGGAAAGATCTTTATAGGTGTACGGTTGCTGTAATGTTAAATGCAGTGATGGCCTTGCATTAATGCAATATTACACCACCCTGGGATGTGAAATGCATTAAAAAATCATTGCAATAATCATGCAAAACCTCTCAAATGTTAAATGCAATTGATGCATCGCATTAGGATAACTTTGCAGGCTGCTGCAATGTTAAATGCAGTGATGGCCTTGCATTAAAGTCACCTAGCTACCCCCAATGGATGTAATATGCATTAAATTAATTGCAATAATTTTGCAAAACCTCTCAAATGTTAAATGCAACAAATGCATCGCATTAGGGTGACTTTTCAGGCTGCTGCAATGTTAAATGCAGTGATCGCCTTGCATTAAAGAAATATTGCAACACCCTGCGATGTGAAATGCAATAATAATCCTGCAAAACCTCTCAAATGTTAAATGCGACTAATGCATCGTATTAGGATAACTTTGCAGGCTGCTGCATTGTTAAATGCAGCGCTGGCGTTGCATTAAAGCAATATTGCAACCCCCTGGGATGTTAAATGCAATAAAATTAATTGCAATAATTTTGCAAAACCTCTCAAATGTTAAATGCAATTAATGCAACGCATTAGAACAACTCTGCAGGCTCCTGCAATGTTAAATACAGCGCAGGCCTTGCATTAAAGCAAAATTGCAGCTGTTCTGGGGTATTAAACGCATTAAAATCATTGTAATAATCATGCAAAATCTCTCAAATGTTCAATGTAACTAATGCATCGTATTATGATAACATTGCAGACTGCTGCAAAGTGAAATGCAGTGATGGCCTTGCATTAAAGAAATATTGCAGCCTCCTGGGATGTTTAATGCAATAAAATTAATTGCAATAATCATGCAAAACCACTCAAATGTTAAATGCAACTGATGCAACGCATTAAAATCTTTATTGGTGTACGGTTCCCTCCTGACATCCATCCACCCACCCACCGATCGATCAATCAATCAATCTTTGATTAATTCTTATTATTATTAATAATATTAATTATTATTACTATGGTATTATTATTGTATTTACTACCCCCAGCACGTAGCTGAACCTCCAGGGCAGGGAGGAGACTATCCGGCATTTGGAAGTGCTTCCGGGAAGTGTGTCTGATGTGTGTGGGTATGTGTGTGTGTCTGTGTGTGTGTCTGTGTGTGGGTGTGTGTTTGGGTCTGTGTTTGAGTCTGTGTTTGGGTCTGTGTTTGGGTCTGTGTTTGGGTTTGTGTTTGGGTCTGTGTTTGGGTTTGTGTTTGGATTTGTGTTTGGGTCTGTGTTTGGGTCTGTGTTTGGGTTTGTGTTTGGATTTATGTTTGGGTCTGTGTTTGGGTTTGTGTTTGGGTTTGTGTTTGGGTTTGTGTTTGGGTTTGTGTCTGGTGTCTGGTGTGGGCGTTATAAACAAGTGCCGCCTGCTGTCTGTGGAAAGATCTTTATTGGTGTACGGTTGCTGTAATGTTAAATGCAGTGATGGCCTTGCATTAATGCAATATTACACCACCCTGGGATGTGAAATGCATTAAAAAATCATTGCAATAATCATGCAAAACCTCTCAAATGTTAAATGCAATTGATGCATCGCATTAGGATAACTTTGCAGGCTGCTGCAATGTTAAATGCAGTGATGGCCTTGCATTAAAGTCACCTAGCTACCCCCAATGGATGTAATATGCATTAAATTAATTGCAATAATTTTGCAAAACCTCTCAAATGTTAAATGCAACAAATGCATCGCATTAGGGTGACTTTTCAGGCTGCTGCAATGTTAAATGCAGTGATCGCCTTGCATTAAAGAAATATTGCAACACCCTGCGATGTGAAATGCAATAATAATCCTGCAAAACCTCTCAAATGTTAAATGCGACTAATGCATCGTATTAGGATAACTTTGCAGGCTGCTGCATTGTTAAATGCAGCGCTGGCGTTGCATTAAAGCAATATTGCAACCCCCTGGGATGTTAAATGCAATAAAATTAATTGCAATAATTTTGCAAAACCTCTCAAATGTTAAATGCAATTAATGCAACGCATTAGAACAACTCTGCAGGCTCCTGCAATGTTAAATACAGCGCAGGCCTTGCATTAAAGCAAAATTGCAGCTGTTCTGGGGTATTAAACGCATTAAAATCATTGTAATAATCATGCAAAATCTCTCAAATGTTCAATGTAACTAATGCATCGTATTATGATAACATTGCAGACTGCTGCAAAGTGAAATGCAGTGATGGCCTTGCATTAAAGAAATATTGCAGCCTCCTGGGATGTTTAATGCAATAAAATTAATTGCAATAATCATGCAAAACCACTCAAATGTTAAATGCAACTGATGCAACGCATTAAAATCTTTATTGGTGTACGGTTCCCTCCTGACATCCATCCACCCACCCACCGATCGATCAATCAATCAATCTTTGATTAATTCTTATTATTATTAATAATATTAATTATTATTACTATGGTATTATTATTGTATTTACTACCCCCAGCACGTAGCTGAACCTCCAGGGCAGGGAGGAGACTATCCGGCATTTGGAAGTGCTTCCGGGAAGTGTGTCTGATGTGTGTGGGTATGTGTGTGTGTCTGTGTGTGTGTCTGTGTGTGGGTGTGTGTTTGGGTCTGTGTTTGAGTCTGTGTTTGGGTCTGTGTTTGGGTCTGTGTTTGGGTTTGTGTTTGGATTTGTGTTTGGGTCTGTGTTTGGGTTTGTGTTTGGGTTTGTGTTTGGGTTTGTGTTTGGGTTTGTGTCTGGTGTCTGGTGTGGGCGTTATAAACAAGTGCCGCCTGCTGTCTGTGGAAAGATCTTTATTGGTGTACGGTTGCTGTAATGTTAAATGCAGTGATGGCCTTGCATTAATGCAATATTACACCACCCTGGGATGTGAAATGCATTAAAAAATCATTGCAATAATCATGCAAAACCTCTCAAATGTTAAATGCAATTGATGCATCGCATTAGGATAACTTTGCAGGCTGCTGCAATGTTAAATGCAGTGATGGCCTTGCATTAAAGTCACCTAGCTACCCCCAATGGATGTATTATGCATTAAATTAATTGCAATAATTTTGCAAAACCTCTCAAATGATAAATGCAACAAATGCATCGCATTAGGATGACTTTTCAGGCTGCTGCAATGTTAAATGCAGTGATCGCCTTGCATTAAAGAAATATTGCAACACCCTGCGATGTGAAATGCAATAATAATCCTGCAAAACCTCTCAAATGTTAAATGCGACTAATGCATCGTATTAGGATAACTTTGCAGGCTGCTGCATTGTTAAATGCAGCGCTGGCGTTGCATTAAAGCAATATTGCAACACCCTGGGATGTTAAATGCAATAAATTTAATTGCAATAATTTTGCAAAACCTCTCAAATGTTAAATGCAATTAATGCAACGCATTAGAACAACTCTGCAGGCCCCTGCAATGTTAAATGCAGCGCAGGCCTTGCATTAAAGCAAAATTGCAGCTGTTCTGGGGTATTAAACGCATTAAAATCGTTGTAATAATCATGCAAAATCTCTCAAATGTTCAATGCAACTAATGCATCGTATTATGATAACATTTCAGACTGCTGCAAAGTTAAATGCAGTGATGGCCTTGCATTAAAGAAATATTGCAGCCTCGTGGGATGTTTAATGCAATAAAATTAATTGCAATAATCATGCAAAACCATTCAAATGTTAAATGCAACTGATGCAACGCATTAAAATCTTTATTGGTGTACGGTTCCCTCCTGACATCCATCCACACACCCACCGATCGATCAATCAATCAATCTTTGATTAATTCTTATTATTATTAATAATATTAATTATTATTACTATAGTATTATTATTGTATTTACTACCCCCGGCACGTAGCTGAACCTCCAGGGCAGGGAGGAGACTATCCGGCATTTGGAAGTGCTTCCGGGAAGTGTGTCTGATGTGTGTGGGTCTGTGTGTGTGTCTGTGTGTGTGTCTGTGTGTGGGTGTGTGTTTGGGTCTGTGTTTGAGTCTGTGTTTAGGTCTGTGTTTGGGTCTGTGTTTGGGTTTGTGTTTGGATTTGTGTTTGGGTCTGTGTTTGGGTCTGTGTTTGGGTTTGTGTTTGGATTTATGTTTGGGTCTGTGTTTGGGTTTGTGTTTGGGTTTGTGTTTGGGTTTGTGTCTGGTGTCTGGTGTGGGCGTTATAAACAAGTGCCGCATGCTGTCTGTGGAAAGATCTTTATTGGTGTACGTTTGCTGTAATGTTAAATGCAGTGATGGCCTTGCATTAATGCAATATTACACCGCCCTGGGATGTGAGATGCATTAAAAAATCATTGCAATAATCATGCAAAACCTCTCAAATGTTAAATGCAATTGATGCATCGCATTAGGATAACTTTGCAGGCTGCTGCAATGTTAAATGCAGTGATGGCCTTGCATTAAAGTCACCTAGCTACCCCCAATGGATGTAATATGCATTAAATTAATTTCAATAATTTTGCAAAACCTCTCAAATGTTAAATGCAACAAATGCATCGCATAAGGATGACTTTTCAGGCTGCTGCAATGTTAAATGCAGTGATCACCTTGCATTAAAGAAATATTGCAACACCCTGCGATGTGAAATGCAATAATAATCCTGCAAAACCTCTCAAATGTTAAATGCGACTAATGCATCGTATTAGGATAACTTTGAAGGCTGCTGCATTGTTAAATGCAGCGTTGGCGTTGCATTAAAGCAATATTGCAACCCCCTGGGATGTTATATGCAATAGAATTAATTGCAATAATTTTGCAAAACCTCTCAAATGTTAAATGCAATTAATGCAACGCATTAGAACAACTCTGCAGGCCCCTGCAATGTTAAATGCAGCGCAGGCCTTGCATTAAAGCAAAATTGCAGCTGTTCTGGGGTATTAAACGCATTAAAATCGTTGTAATAATCATGCAAAATCTCTCAAATGTTCAATGCAACTAATGCATCGTATTATGATAACATTTCAGACTGCTGCAAAGTTAAATGCAGTGATGGCCTTGCATTAAAGAAATATTGCAGCCTCGTGGGATGTTTAATGCAATAAAATTAATTGCAATAATCATGCAAAACCATTCAAATGTTAAATGCAACTGATGCAACGCATTAAAATCTTTATTGGTGTACGGTTCCCTCCTGACATCCATCCACACACCCACCGATCGATCAATCAATCAATCTTTGATTAATTCTTATTATTATTAATAATATTAATTATTATTACTATAGTATTATTATTGTATTTACTACCCCCGGCACGTAGCTGAACCTCCAGGGCAGGGAGGAGACTATCCGGCATTTGGAAGTGCTTCCGGGAAGTGTGTCTGATGTGTGTGGGTCTGTGTGTGTGTCTGTGTGTGTGTCTGTGTGTGGGTGTGTGTTTGGGTCTGTGTTTGAGTCTGTGTTTAGGTCTGTGTTTGGGTCTGTGTTTGGGTTTGTGTTTGGATTTGTGTTTGGGTCTGTGTTTGGGTCTGTGTTTGGGTTTGTGTTTGGATTTATGTTTGGGTCTGTGTTTGGGTTTGTGTTTGGGTTTGTGTTTGGGTTTGTGTCTGGTGTCTGGTGTGGGCGTTATAAACAAGTGCCGCATGCTGTCTGTGGAAAGATCTTTATTGGTGTACGTTTGCTGTAATGTTAAATGCAGTGATGGCCTTGCATTAATGCAATATTACACCGCCCTGGGATGTGAGATGCATTAAAAAATCATTGCAATAATCATGCAAAACCTCTCAAATGTTAAATGCAATTGATGCATCGCATTAGGATAACTTTGCAGGCTGCTGCAATGTTAAATGCAGTGATGGCCTTGCATTAAAGTCACCTAGCTACCCCCAATGGATGTAATATGCATTAAATTAATTTCAATAATTTTGCAAAACCTCTCAAATGTTAAATGCAACAAATGCATCGCATAAGGATGACTTTTCAGGCTGCTGCAATGTTAAATGCAGTGATCACCTTGCATTAAAGAAATATTGCAACACCCTGCGATGTGAAATGCAATAATAATCCTGCAAAACCTCTCAAATGTTAAATGCGACTAATGCATCGTATTAGGATAACTTTGAAGGCTGCTGCATTGTTAAATGCAGCGTTGGCGTTGCATTAAAGCAATATTGCAACCCCCTGGGATGTTATATGCAATAGAATTAATTGCAATAATTTTGCAAAACCTCTCAAATGTTAAATGCAATTAATGCAACGCATTAGAACAACTCTGCAGGCTCCTGCAATGTTAAATACAGCGCAGTCCTTGCACTAAAGCAAAATTTCAGCTGTTCTGGGGTATTAAAC
Organism: Rhinoraja longicauda; assembly: GCF_053455715.1. Classification (NCBI taxonomy): domain Eukaryota; kingdom Metazoa; phylum Chordata; class Chondrichthyes; order Rajiformes; family Arhynchobatidae; genus Rhinoraja; species Rhinoraja longicauda. Next base: position 16,257 of record NW_027602348.1, read on the forward strand.
GCATTAAAATCATTGTAAAAATCATGCAAAATCTCTCAAATGTTCAATGCAACTAATGCATCGTATTATGATAACATTGCAGACTGCTGCAAAGTTAAATGCAGTGATGGCCTTGCATTAAAGAAATATTGCAGCCTCCTGGGATGTTTAATGCAATAAAATTAATTGCAATAATCATGCAAAACCACTCAAATGTTAAATGCAACTGATGCAACGCATTAAAATCTTTATTGGTGTACGGTTCCCTCCTGACATCCATCCACCCACCCACCGATCGATCAATCAATCAATCTTTGATTAATTCTTATTATTATTAATAATATTAATTATTATTACTATGGTATTATTATTGTATTTACTACCCCCGGCACGTAGCTGAACCTCCAGGGCAGGGAGGAGACTATCCGGCATTTGGAAGTGCTTCCGGGAAGTGTGTCTGATGTGTGTGGGTCTGTGTGTGTGTGTCTGTGTGTGTGTCTGTGTGTGGGTGTGTGTTTGGGTCTGTGTTTGAGTCTGTGTTTGGGTCTGTGTTTGGGTCTGTGTTTGGGTTTGTGTTTGGGTTTGTATTTGGGTTTGTGTTTGGGTCTGTGTTTGGGTTTGTGTTTGGGTTTGTGTTTGGGTTTGTGTTTGGGTCTGTGTTTGGGTTTGTGTTTGGGTCTGTGTTTGGGTCTGTGTTTGGGTTTGTGTTTGGGTTTGTGTTTGGGTTTGTATTTGGGTTTGTGTTTGGGTTTGTGTTTGGGTCTGTGTTTGTGTTTGTGTTTGGGTCTGTGTTTGGGTCTGTGTTTGGGTTTGTGTTTGGATTTATGTTTGGGTCTGTGTTTGTGTTTGGGTTTGGGTTTGTGTCTGGTGTCTGGTGTGGGCGTTATAAACAAGTGCCGCGTTCTGTCTGTGGAAAGATCTTTATTGGTGTACGGTTGCTGTAATGTTAAATGCAGTGATGGCCTTGCATTAATGCAATATTCCACCACCCTGGGATGTGAAATGCATTAAAAAATCATTGCAATAATCATGCAAAACCTCTCAAATGTTAAATGCAATTGATGCATCGCATTAGAATAACTTTGCAGGCTGCTGCAATGTTAAATGCAGTGATGGCCTTGCATTAAAGTCACCTAGCTACCCCCAATGGATGTAATATGCATTAAATTAATTGCAATAATTTTGCAAAACCTCTCAAATGTTAAATGCAACAAATGCATCGCATTAGGGTGACTTTTCAGGCTGCTGCAATGTTAAATGCAGTGATCGCCTTGCATTAAAGAAATATTGCAACACCCTGCGATGTGAAATGCAATAATAATCCTGCAAAACCTCTCAAATGTTAAATGCGACTAATGCATCGTATTAGGATAACTTTGCAGGCTGCTGCATTGTTAAATGCAGCGCTGGCGTTGCATTAAAGCAATATTGCAACCCCCTGGGATGTTAAATGCAATAAAATTAATTGCAATAATTTTGCAAAACCTCTCAAATGTTAAATGCAATTAATGCAACGCATTAGAACAACTCTGCAGGCTCCTGCAATGTTAAATACAGCGCAGGCCTTGCATTAAAGCAAAATTGCAGCTGTTCTGGGGTATTAAACGCATTAAAATCATTGTAATAATCATGCAAAATCTCTCAAATGTTCAATGTAACTAATGCATCGTATTATGATAACATTGCAGACTGCTGCAAAGTGAAATGCAGTGATGGCCTTGCATTAAAGAAATATTGCAGCCTCCTGGGATGTTTAATGCAATAAAATTAATTGCAATAATCATGCAAAACCACTCAAATGTTAAATGCAACTGATGCAACGCATTAAAATCTTTATTGGTGTACGGTTCCCTCCTGACATCCATCCACCCACCCACCGATCGATCAATCAATCAATCTTTGATTAATTCTTATTATTATTAATAATATTAATTATTATTACTATGGTATTATTATTGTATTTACTACCCCCAGCACGTAGCTGAACCTCCAGGGCAGGGAGGAGACTATCCGGCATTTGGAAGTGCTTCCGGGAAGTGTGTCTGATGTGTGTGGGTATGTGTGTGTGTCTGTGTGTGTGTCTGTGTGTGGGTGTGTGTTTGGGTCTGTGTTTGAGTCTGTGTTTGGGTCTGTGTTTGGGTCTGTGTTTGGGTTTGTGTTTGGGTCTGTGTTTGGGTTTGTGTTTGGATTTGTGTTTGGGTCTGTGTTTGGGTCTGTGTTTGGGTTTGTGTTTGGATTTATGTTTGGGTCTGTGTTTGGGTTTGTGTTTGGGTTTGTGTTTGGGTTTGTGTTTGGGTTTGTGTCTGGTGTCTGGTGTGGGCGTTATAAACAAGTGCCGCCTGCTGTCTGTGGAAAGATCTTTATTGGTGTACGGTTGCTGTAATGTTAAATGCAGTGATGGCCTTGCATTAATGCAATATTACACCACCCTGGGATGTGAAATGCATTAAAAAATCATTGCAATAATCATGCAAAACCTCTCAAATGTTAAATGCAATTGATGCATCGCATTAGGATAACTTTGCAGGCTGCTGCAATGTTAAATGCAGTGATGGCCTTGCATTAAAGTCACCTAGCTACCCCCAATGGATGTATTATGCATTAAATTAATTGCAATAATTTTGCAAAACCTCTCAAATGATAAATGCAACAAATGCATCGCATTAGGATGACTTTTCAGGCTGCTGCAATGTTAAATGCAGTGATCGCCTTGCATTAAAGAAATATTGCAACACCCTGCGATGTGAAATGCAATAATAATCCTGCAAAACCTCTCAAATGTTAAATGCGACTAATGCATCGTATTAGGATAACTTTGCAGGCTGCTGCATTGTTAAATGCAGCGCTGGCGTTGCATTAAAGCAATATTGCAACCCCCTGGGATGTTAAATGCAATAAATTTAATTGCAATAATTTTGCAAAACCTCTCAAATGTTAAATGCAATTAATGCAACGCATTAGAACAACTCTGCAGGCCCCTGCAATGTTAAATGCAGCGCAGGCCTTGCATTAAAGCAAAATTGCAGCTGTTCTGGGGTATTAAACGCATTAAAATCGTTGTAATAATCATGCAAAATCTCTCAAATGTTCAATGCAACTAATGCATCGTATTATGATAACATTTCAGACTGCTGCAAAGTTAAATGCAGTGATGGCCTTGCATTAAAGAAATATTGCAGCCTCGTGGGATGTTTAATGCAATAAAATTAATTGCAATAATCATGCAAAACCATTCAAATGTTAAATGCAACTGATGCAACGCATTAAAATCTTTATTGGTGTACGGTTCCCTCCTGACATCCATCCACACACCCACCGATCGATCAATCAATCAATCTTTGATTAATTCTTATTATTATTAATAATATTAATTATTATTACTATAGTATTATTATTGTATTTACTACCCCCGGCACGTAGCTGAACCTCCAGGGCAGGGAGGAGACTATCCGGCATTTGGAAGTGCTTCCGGGAAGTGTGTCTGATGTGTGTGGGTCTGTGTGTGTGTCTGTGTGTGTGTCTGTGTGTGGGTGTGTGTTTGGGTCTGTGTTTGAGTCTGTGTTTAGGTCTGTGTTTGGGTCTGTGTTTGGGTTTGTGTTTGGATTTGTGTTTGGGTCTGTGTTTGGGTCTGTGTTTGGGTTTGTGTTTGGATTTATGTTTGGGTCTGTGTTTGGGTTTGTGTTTGGGTTTGTGTTTGGGTTTGTGTCTGGTGTCTGGTGTGGGCGTTATAAACAAGTGCCGCATGCTGTCTGTGGAAAGATCTTTATTGGTGTACGTTTGCTGTAATGTTAAATGCAGTGATGGCCTTGCATTAATGCAATATTACACCACCCTGGGATGTGAGATGCATTAAAAAATCATTGCAATAATCATGCAAAACCTCTCAAATGTTAAATGCAATTGATGCATCGCATTAGGATAACTTTGCAGGCTGCTGCAATGTTAAATGCAGTGATGGCCTTGCATTAAAGTCACCTAGCTACCCCCAATGGATGTAATATGCATTAAATTAATTTCAATAATTTTGCAAAACCTCTCAAATGTTAAATGCAACAAATGCATCGCATAAGGATGACTTTTCAGGCTGCTGCAATGTTAAATGCAGTGATCACCTTGCATTAAAGAAATATTGCAACACCCTGCGATGTGAAATGCAATAATAATCCTGCAAAACCTCTCAAATGTTAAATGCGACTAATGCATCGTATTAGCATAACTTTGAAGGCTGCTGCATTGTTAAATGCAGCGTTGGCGTTGCATTAAAGCAATATTGCAACCCCCTGGGATGTTATATGCAATAGAATTAATTGCAATAATTTTGCAAAACCTCTCAAATGTTAAATGCAATTAATGCAACGCATTAGAACAACTCTGCAGGCTCCTGCAATGTTAAATACAGCGCAGTCCTTGCATTAAAGCAAAATTTCAGCTGTTCTGGGGTATTAAACGCATTAAAATCATTGTAAAAATCATGCAAAATCTCTCAAATGTTCAATGCAACTAATGCATCGTATTATGATAACATTTCAGACTGCTGCAAAGTTAAATGCAGTGATGGCCTTGCATTAAAGAAATATTGCAGCCTCGTGGGATGTTTAATGCAATAAAATTAATTGCAATAATCATGCAAAACCATTCAAATGTTAAATGCAACTGATGCAACGCATTAAAATCTTTATTGGTGTACGGTTCCCTCCTGACATCCATCCACACACCCACCGATCGATCAATCAATCAATCTTTGATTAATTCTTATTATTATTAATAATATTAATTATTATTACTATAGTATTATTATTGTATTTACTACCCCCGGCACGTAGCTGAACCTCCAGGGCAGGGAGGAGACTATCCGGCATTTGGAAGTGCTTCCGGGAAGTGTGTCTGATGTGTGTGGGTCTGTGTGTGTGTCTGTGTGTGTGTCTGTGTGTGGGTGTGTGTTTGGGTCTGTGTTTGAGTCTGTGTTTAGGTCTGTGTTTGGGTCTGTGTTTGGGTTTGTGTTTGGATTTGTGTTTGGGTCTGTGTTTGGGTCTGTGTTTGGGTTTGTGTTTGGATTTATGTTTGGGTCTGTGTTTGGGTTTGTGTTTGGGTTTGTGTTTGGGTTTGTGTCTGGTGTCTGGTGTGGGCGTTATAAACAAGTGCCGCATGCTGTCTGTGGAAAGATCTTTATTGGTGTACGTTTGCTGTAATGTTAAATGCAGTGATGGCCTTGCATTAATGCAATATTACACCACCCTGGGATGTGAGATGCATTAAAAAATCATTGCAATAATCATGCAAAACCTCTCAAATGTTAAATGCAATTGATGCATCGCATTAGGATAACTTTGCAGGCTGCTGCAATGTTAAATGCAGTGATGGCCTTGCATTAAAGTCACCTAGCTACCCCCAATGGATGTAATATGCATTAAATTAATTTCAATAATTTTGCAAAACCTTTCAAATGTTAAATGCAACAAATGCATCGCATAAGGATGACTTTTCAGGCTGCTGCAATGTTAAATGCAGTGATCACCTTGCATTAAAGAAATATTGCAACACCCTGCGATGTGAAATGCAATAATAATCCTGCAAAACCTCTCAAATGTTAAATGCGACTAATGCATCGTATTAGCATAACTTTGAAGGCTGCTGCATTGTTAAATGCAGCGTTGGCGTTGCATTAAAGCAATATTGCAACCCCCTGGGATGTTATATGCAATAGAATTAATTGCAATAATTTTGCAAAACCTCTCAAATGTTAAATGCAATTAATGCAACGCATTAGAACAACTCTGCAGGCTCCTGCAATGTTAAATACAGCGCAGTCCTTGCATTAAAGCAAAATTTCAGCTGTTCTGGGGTATTAAACGCATTAAAATCATTGTAAAAATCATGCAAAATCTCTCAAATGTTCAATGCAACTAATGCATCGTATTATGATAACATTGCAGACTGCTGCAAAGTTAAATGCAGTGATGGCCTTGCATTAAAGAAATATTGCAGCCTCCTGGGATGTTTAATGCAATAAAATTAATTGCAATAATCATGCAAAACCACTCAAATGTTAAATGCAACTGATGCAACGCATTAAAATCTTTATTGGTGTACGGTTCCCTCCTGACATCCATCCACCCACCCACCGATCGATCAATCAATCAATCTTTGATTAATTCTTATTATTATTAATAATATTAATTATTATTACTATGGTATTATTATTGTATTTACTACCCCCGGCACGTAGCTGAACCTCCAGGGCAGGGAGGAGACTATCCGGCATTTGGAAGTGCTTCCGGGAAGTGTGTCTGATGTGTGTGGGTCTGTGTGTGTGTGTGTCTGTGTGTGTGTCTGTGTGTGGGTGTGTGTTTGGGTCTGTGTTTGAGTCTGTGTTTGGGTCTGTGTTTGGGTCTGTGTTTGGGTTTGTGTTTGGGTTTGTATTTGGGTTTGTGTTTGGGTCTGTGTTTGGGTTTGTGTTTGGGTTTGTGTTTGGGTTTGTGTTTGGGTCTGTGTTTGGGTTTGTGTTTGGGTCTGTGTTTGGGTCTGTGTTTGGGTTTGTGTTTGGGTTTGTGTTTGGGTTTGTATTTGGGTTTGTGTTTGGGTTTGTGTTTGGGTCTGTGTTTGTGTTTGTGTTTGGGTCTGTGTTTGGGTCTGTGTTTGGGTTTGTGTTTGGATTTATGTTTGGGTCTGTGTTTGTGTTTGGGTTTGGGTTTGTGTCTGGTGTCTGGTGTGGGCGTTATAAACAAGTGCCGCGTTCTGTCTGTGGAAAGATCTTTATTGGTGTACGGTTGCTGTAATGTTAAATGCAGTGATGGCCTTGCATTAATGCAATATTCCACCACCCTGGGATGTGAAATGCATTAAAAAATCATTGCAATAATCATGCAAAACCTCTCAAATGTTAAATGCAATTGATGCATCGCATTAGAATAACTTTGCAGGCTGCTGCAATGTTAAATGCAGTGATGGCCTTGCATTAAAGTCACCTAGCTACCCCCAATGGATGTAATATGCATTAAATTAATTGCAATAATTTTGCAAAACCTCTCAAATGTTAAATGCTACAAATGCATCGCATTAGGATGACTTTTCAGGCTGCTGCAATGTTAAATGCAGTGATCGCCTTGCATTAAAGAAATATTGCAACACCCTGCGATGTGAAATGCAATAATAATCCTGCAAAATCTCTCAAATGTTAAATGTGACTAATGCATCGTATTAGGATAACTTTGCAGGCTGCTGCATTGTTAAATGCAGCGCTGGCGTTGCATTAAAGCAATATTGCAACCCCCTGGGATGTTAAATGCAATAGAATTAATTGCAATAATTTTGCAAAACCTCTCAAATGTTAAATGCAATTAATTCAACGCATTAGAACAACTCTGCAGGCTCCTGCAATGTTAAATACAGCGCAGGCCTTGCATTAAAGCAAAATTGCAGCTGTTCTGGGGTATTAACCGCATTAAAATCATTGTAATAATCATGCAAAATCTCTCAAATGTTCAATGCAACTAATGCATCGTATTATGATAACATTGCAGACTGCTGCAAAGTTAAATGCAGTGATGGCCTTGCATTAAAGAAATATTGCAGCCTCCTGGGATGTTTAATGAAATAAAATTAATTGCAATAATCATGCAAAACCACTCAAATGTTAAATGCAACTGATGCAACGCATTAAAATCTTTATTGGTGTACGGTTCCCTCCTGACATCCATCCACACACCCACCGATCGATCAATCAATCAATCTTTGATTAATTCTTATTATTATTAATAATATTAATTATTATTACTATGGTATTATTATTGTATTTACTACCCCCGGCACGTAGCTGAACCTCCAGGGCAGGGAGGAGACTATCCGGCATTTGGAAGTGCTTCCGGGAAGTGTGTCTGATGTGTGTGGGTCTGTGTGTGTGTGTCTGTGTGTGTGTCTGTGTGTGGGTGTGTGTTTGGGTCTGTGTTTGAGTCTGTGTTTGGGTCTGTCTTTGGGTCTGTGTTTGGGTTTGTGTTTGGGTTTGTATTTGGGTTTGTGTTTGGGTCTGTGTTTGGGTTTGTGTTTGGGTTTGTGTTTGGGTTTGTGTTTGGGTCTGTGTTTGGGTCTGTGTTTGGGTCTGTGTTTGGGTCTGTGTTTGGGTTTGTGTTTGGGTTTGTGTTTGGGTTTGTATTTGGGTTTGTGTTTGGGTTTGTGTTTGGGTCTGTGTTTGTGTTTGTGTTTGGGTCTGTGTTTGGGTCTGTGTTTGGGTTTGTGTTTGGATTTATGTTTGGGTCTGTGTTTGTGTTTGGGTTTGGGTTTGTGTCTGGTGTCTGGTGTGGGCGTTATAAACAAGTGCCGCGTTCTGTCTGTGGAAAGATCTTTATTGGTGTACGGTTGCTGTAATGTTAAATGCAGTGATGGCCTTGCATTAATGCAATATTCCACCACCCTGGGATGTGAAATGCATTAAAAAATCATTGCAATAATCATGCAAAACCTCTCAAATGTTAAATGCAATTGATGCATCGCATTAGAATAACTTTGCAGGCTGCTGCAATGTTAAATGCAGTGATGGCCTTGCATTAAAGTCACCTAGCTACCCCCAATGGATGTAATATGCATTAAATTAATTGCAATAATTTTGCAAAACCTCTCAAATGTTAAATGCTACAAATGCATCGCATTAGGATGACTTTTCAGGCTGCTGCAATGTTAAATGCAGTGATCGCCTTGCATTAAAGAAATATTGCAACACCCTGCGATGTGAAATGCAATAATAATCCTGCAAAACCTCTCAAATGTTAAATGTGACTAATGCATCGTATTAGGATAACTTTGCAGGCTGCTGCATTGTTAAATGCAGCGCTGGCGTTGCATTAAAGCAATATTGCAACCCCCTGGGATGTTAAATGCAATAGAATTAATTGCAATAATTTTGCAAAACCTCTCAAATGTTAAATGCAATTAATTCAACGCATTAGAACAACTCTGCAGGCTCCTGCAATGTTATATACAGCGCAGGCCTTGCATTAAAGCAAAATTGCAGCTGTTCTGGGGTATTAACCGCATTAAAATCATTGTAATAATCATGCAAAATCTCTCAAATGTTCAATGCAACTAATGCATCGTATTATGATAACATTGCAGACTGCTGCAAAGTTAAATGCAGTGATGGCCTTGCATTAAAGAAATATTGCAGCCTCCTGGGATGTTTAATGAAATAAAATTAATTGCAATAATCATGCAAAACCACTCAAATGTTAAATGCAACTGATGCAACGCATTAAAATCTTTATTGGTGTACGGTTCCCTCCTGACATCCATCCACCCACCCACCGATCGATCAATCAATCAATCTTTGATTAATTCTTATTATTATTAATAATATTAATTATTATTACTATGGTATTATTATTGTATTTACTACCCCCGGCACGTAGCTGAACCTCCAGGTCAGGGAGGAGACTATCCGGCATTTGGAAGTGCTTCCGGGAAGTGTGTCTGATGTGTGTGGGTCTGTGTGTGTGTCTGTGTGTGTGTCTGTGTGTGGGTGTGTGTTTGGGTCTGTGTTTGAGTCTGTGTTTGGGTCTGTGTTTGGGTCTGTGTTTGGGTTTGTGTTTGGGTCTGTGTTTGGATTTATGTTTGGGTCTGTGTTTGGGTTTGTGTTTGGGTTTGTGTCTGGTGTCTGGTGTGGGCGTTATAAACAAGTGCCGCGTGTTGTCTGTGGAAAGATCTTTATAGGTGTACGGTTGCTGTAATGTTAAATGCAGTGATGGCCTTGCATTAATGCAATATTACACCACCCTGGGATGTGAAATGCATTAAAAAATCATTGCAATAATCATGCAAAACCTCTCAAATGTTAAATGCAATTGATGCATCGCATTAGGATAACTTTGCAGGCTGCTGCAATGTTAAATGCAGTGATGGCCTTGCATTAAAGTCACCTAGCTACCCCCAATGGATGTAATATGCATTAAATTAATTGCAATAATTTTGCAAAACCTCTCAAATGTTAAATGCAACAAATGCATCGCATTAGGGTGACTTTTCAGGCTGCTGCAATGTTAAATGCAGTGATCGCCTTGCATTAAAGAAATATTGCAACACCCTGCGATGTGAAATGCAATAATAATCCTGCAAAACCTCTCAAATGTTAAATGCGACTAATGCATCGTATTAGGATAACTTTGCAGGCTGCTGCATTGTTAAATGCAGCGCTGGCGTTGCATTAAAGCAATATTGCAACCCCCTGGGATGTTAAATGCAATAAAATTAATTGCAATAATTTTGCAAAACCTCTCTAATGTTAAATGCAATTAATGCAACGCATTAGAACAACTCTGCAGGCTCCTGCAATGTTAAATGCAGCGCAGGCCTTGCAATAAAGCAAAATTGCAGCTGTTCTGGGATATTAAACGCATTAAAATCATTGTAATAATCATGCAAAATCTCTCAAATGTTCAATGCAACTAATGCATCGTATTATGATAACATTTCAGACTGCTGCAAAGTTAAATGCAGTGATGGCCTTGCATTAAAGAAATATTGCAGCCTCCTGGGATGTTTAATGCAATAAAATTAATTGCAATAATCATGCAAAACCACTCAAATGTTAAATGCAACTGATGCAACGCATTAAAATCTTTATTGGTGTACGGTTCCCTCCTGACATCCATCCACACACCCACCGATCGATCAATCAATCAATCTTTGATTAATTCTTATTATTAACAATATTAATTATTATTACTATAGTATTATTATTGTATTTACTACCCCCGGCACGTAGCGGAACCTCCAGGGCAGGGAGGAGACTATCCGGCATGTGGAAGTGCTTCCGGGAAGTGTGTCTGATGTGTGTGTGTCTGTGTGTGTGTCTGTGTGTGTGTCTGTGTGTGGGTGTGTTTGTGGGTCTGTGTTTGAGTCTGTGTTTGGGTCTGTGTTTGGGTCTGTGTTTGGGTTTGTGTTTGGGTCTGTGTTTGGATTTATGTTTGGGTCTGTGTTTGGGTTTGTGTTTGGGTTTGTGTCTGGTGTCTGGTGTGGGCGTTATAAACAAGTGCCGCGTGTTGTCTGTGGAAAGATCTTTATAGGTGTACGGTTGCTGTAATGTTAAATGCAGTGATGGCCTTGCATTAATGCAATATTACACCACCCTGGGATGTGAAATGCATTAAAAAATCATTGCAATAATCATGCAAAACCTCTCAAATGTTAAATGCAATTGATGCATCGCATTAGGATAACTTTGCAGGCTGCTGCAATGTTAAATGCAGTGATGGCCTTGCATTAAAGTCACCTAGCTACCCCCAATGGATGTAATATGCATTAAATGAATTGCAATAATTTTGCAAAACCTCTCAAATGTTAAATGCAACAAATGCATCGCATTAGGATGACTTTTCAGGCTGCTGCAATGTTAAATGCAGTGATCGCCTTGCATTAAAGAAATATTGCGACACCCTGCGATGTGAAATGCAATAATAATCCTGCAAAACCTCTCAAATGATAAATGCGACTAATGCATCGTATTAGGATAACTTTGCAGGCTGCTGCATTGTTAAATGCAGCGCTGGCGTTGCATTAAAGCAATATTGCAACCCCCTGGGATGATAAATGCAATAAAATTAATTGCAATAATTTTGCAAAACCTCTCAAATGTTAAATGCAATTAATGCAACGCATTAGAACAACTCTGCAGGCTCCTGCAATGTTAAATGCAGCGCAGGCCTTGCATTAAAGCAAAATTGCAGCTGTTTTGGGGTATTAAACGCATTAAAATCATTGTAATAATCATGCAAAATATCTCAAATGTTCAATGCAACTAATGCATCGTATTATGATAACATTGCAGACTGCTGCAAAGTTAAATGCAGTGATGGCCTTGCATTAAAGAAATATTGCAGCCTCCTGGGATGTTTAATGCAATAAAATTAATTGCAATAATCATGCAAAACCACTCAAATGTTAAAAGCAACTGATGCAACGCATTAAAATCTTTATTGGTGTACGGTTCCCTCCTGACATCCATCAACCCACCCACCGATCGATCGATCAATCAATCTTTGATTAATTCTTATTATTATTAATAATATTAATTATTATTACTATGGTATTATTATTGTATTTACTACCCCCGGCACGTAGCTGAACCTCCAGGGCAGGGAGGAGACTATCCGGCATTTGGAAGTGCTTCCGGGAAGTGTGTCTGATGTGTGTGGGTCTGTGTGTGTGTCTGTGTGTGTGTCTGTGTGTGGGTGTGTGTTTGGGTCTGTGTTTGAGTCTGTGTTTGGGTCTGTGTTTGGGTCTGTGTTTGGGTTTGTGTTTGGGTCTGTGTTTGGATTTATGTTTGGGTCTGTGTTTGGGTTTGTGTTTGGGTTTGTGTCTAGTGTCTGGTGTGGGCGTTATAAACAAGTGCCGCGTGTTGTCTGTGGAAAGATTTTTATAGGTGTACGGTTGCTGTAATGTTAAATGCAGTGATGGCCTTGCATTAATGCAATATTACACCACCCTGGGATGTGAAATGCATTAAAAAATCATTGCAATAATCATGCAAAACCTCTCAAATGTTAAATGCAATTGATGCATCGCATTAGGATAACTTTGCAGGCTGAAGCAATGTTAAATGCAGTGATGGCCTTGCATTAAAGTCACCTAGCTACCCCCAATGGATGTAATATGCATTAAATTAATTGCAATAATTTTGCAAAACCTCTCAAATGTTAAATGCAACAAATGCATCGCATTAGGGTGACTTTTCAGGCTGCTGCAATGTTAAATGCAGTGATCGCCTTGCATTAAAGAAATATTGCAACACCCTGCGATGTGAAATGCAATAATAATCCTGCAAAACCTCTCAAATGTTAAATGCGACTAATGCATCGTATTAGGATAACTTTGCAGGCTGCTGCATTGTTAAATGCAGCGCTGGCGTTGCATTAAAGCAATATTGCAACCCCCTGGGATGTTAAATGCAATAAAATTAATTGCAATAATTTTGCAAAACCTCTCTAATGTTAAATGCAATTAATGCAACGCATTAGAACAACTCTGCAGGCTCCTGCAATGTTAAATGCAGCGCAGGCCTTGCATTAAAGCAAAATTGCAGCTGTTCTGGGATATTAAACGCATTAAAATCATTGTAATAATCATGCAAAATCTCTCAAATGTTCAATGCAACTAATGCATCGTATTATGATAACATTTCAGACTGCTGCAAAGTTAAATGCAGTGATGGCCTTGCATTAAAGAAATATTGCAGCCTCCTGGGATGTTTAATGCAATAAAATTAATTGCAATAATCATGCAAAACCACTCAAATGTTAAATGCAACTGATGCAACGCATTAAAATCTTTATTGGTGTACGGTTCCCTCCTGACATCCATCCCCACACCCACCGATCGATCAATCAATCAATCTTTGATTAATTCTTATTATTAACAATATTAATTATTATTACTATAGTATTATTATTGTATTTACTACCCCCGGCACGTAGCGGAACCTCCAGGGCAGGGAGGAGACTATCCGGCATGTGGAAGTGCTTCCGGGAAGTGTGTCTGATGTGTGTGTGTCTGTGTGTGTGTCTGTGTGTGTGTCTGTGTGTGGGTGTGTTTGTGGGTCTGTGTTTGAGTCTGTGTTTGGGTCTGTGTTTGGGTCTGTGTTTGGGTTTGTGTTTGGGTCTGTGTTTGGATTTATGTTTGGGTCTGTGTTTGGGTTTGTGTTTGGGTTTGTGTCTGGTGTCTGGTGTGGGCGTTAAAAACAAGTGCCGCGTGTTGTCTGTGGAAAGATCTTTATAGGTGTACGGTTGCTGTAATGTTAAATGCAGTGATGGCCTTGCATTAATGCAATATTACACCACCCTGGGATGTGAAATGCATTAAAAAATCATTGCAATAATCATGCAAAACCTCTCAAATGTTAAATGCAATTGATGCATCGCATTAGGATAACTTTGCAGGCTGCTGCAATGTTAAATGCAGTGATGGCCTTGCATTAAAGTCACCTAGCTACCCCCAATGGATGTAATATGCATTAAATGAATTGCAATAATTTTGCAAAACCTCTCAAATGTTAAATGCAACAAATGCATCGCATTAGGATGACTTTTCAGGCTGCTGCAATGTTAAATGCAGTGATCGCCTTGCATTAAAGAAATATTGCGACACCCTGCGATGTGAAATGCAATAATAATCCTGCAAAACCTCTCAAATGATAAATGCGACTAATGCATCGTATTAGGATAACTTTGCAGGCTGCTGCATTGTTAAATGCAGCGCTGGCTTTGCATTAAAGCAATATTGCAACCCCCTGGGATGATAAATGCAATAAAATTAATTGCAATAATTTTGCAAAACCTCTCAAATGTTAAATGCAATTAATGCAACGCATTAGAACAACTCTGCAGGCTCCTGCAATGTTAAATGCAGCGCAGGCCTTGCATTAAAGCAAAATTGCAGCTGTTTTGGGGTATTAAACGCATTAAAATCATTGTAATAATCATGCAAAATATCTCAAATGTTCAATGCAACTAATGCATCGTATTATGATAACATTGCAGACTGCTGCAAAGTTAAATGCAGTGATGGCCTTGCATTAAAGAAATATTGCAGCCTCCTGGGATGTTTAATGCAATAAAATTAATTGCAATAATCATGCAAAACCACTCAAATGTTAAATGCAACTGATGCAACGCATTAAAATCTTTATTGGTGTACGGTTCCTCCTGACATCCATCCACCCACCCACCGATCGATCAATCAATCTTTGATTAATTCTTATTATTATTAATAATATTAATTATTATTACTATAGTATTATTATTGTATTTACTACCCCCGGCACGTAGCGGAACCTCCAGAGCAGGGAGGAGACTATCCGGCATTTGGAAGTGCTTCCGGGAAGTGTGTCTGATGTGTGTGGGTCTGTGTGTGTGTCTGTGTGTGTGTCTGTGTGTGGGTGTGTGTTTGGGTCTGTGTTTGAGTCTGTGTTTGGGTCTGTGTTTGGGTTTGTGTTTGGGTTTGTGTTTAGGTTTGGGTCTGTGTGTGGGTTTGTGTTTGGGTTTGTGTTTGGGTTTGTGTTTGGGTTGGTGTTTGGGTTTGTGTTTGGGTCTGTGTTTGGGTTTGTGTTTGGGTTTGTGTTTGGGTCTGTGTTTGGGTTTGTGTTTGGGTTTGTGTTTGGGTCTGTGTTTGGGTGTGTTTGAGTCTGTGTTTGGGTCTCTGTTTGGGTTTGTGTTTGAGTTTGTGTTTGGGTTTGGGTTTGTGTTTGGGTCTGTTGCAATAATCATGCAAAACCGCTCAAATGTTAAATGCAATTGATGCATCGCATTAGGATAACTTTGCACGCTGCTGCAATGTTAAATGCAGTGATGGCCTTGCATTAAAGTCACTTAGCTACCCCCAATGGATGTTATATGCTTTAAATTAATTGCAATAATTTTGCAAAACCTCTCAAATGTTAAATGCAACAAATGCATCGCATTAGGATGACTTTTCAGGCTGCTGCAATGTTAAATGCAGTGATCGCCTTGCATTAAAGAAATATTGCAACACCCTGCCATGTGAAATGCAATAATAATCCTGCAAAACCTCTCAAATGTTAAATGCGACTAATGCATCGTATTAGGATAACTTTGCAGGCTGCTGCATTGTTAAATGCAGCGCTGGCGTTGCATTAAAGCAATATTGCAACCCCTGGGATGTTAAATGCAATAAAATTAATTGCAATAATTTTGCAAAACCTCTCAAATGTTAAATGCAACAAATGCATCGCATTAGGATGACTTTTCAGGCTGCTGCAATGTTAAATGCAGTGATCGCCTTGCATTGAAGAAATATTGCAACACCCTGCGATGTGAAATCCAATAATAATCCTGCAAAACCTCTCAAATGTTAAATGCGACTAATGCATCGTATTAAGATAACTTTGCAGGCTGCTGCATTGTTAAATGCAGCGCTGGCGTTGCATTAAAGCAATATTGCAACCCACTAAGATGTTAAATGCAATAAAATTAATTGCAATAATTTTGCAAAACCTCTCAAATGTTAAATGCAATTAATGCAACACATTAGAACAACTTTGCAGGCTCCTGCAATGTTAAATGCAGCGCAGGCCTTGCATTAAAGCAAAATTGCAGCTGTTCTGGGGTATTAAACGCATTAAAATCATTGTAATAATCATGCAAAATCTCTCAAATGTTCAATGCAACTAATGCATCGTATTATGATAACATTGCAGACTGCTGCAAAGTTAAATGCAGTGATGGCCTTGCATTAAAGAAATATTGCAGCCTCCCGGGATGTTTAATGCAATAAAATTAATTGCAATAATCATGCAAAACCACTCAAATGTTAAATGCAACTGATGCAACGCATTAAAATCTTTATTGGTGTACGGTTCCTCCTGACATCCATCCACCCACCCACCCATCGATCAATCAATCTTTGATTAATTCTTATTATTATTAATAATATTAATTATTATTACTATAGTATTATTATTGTATTTACTACCCCCGGCACGTAGCGGAACCTCCAGGGCAGGGAGGAGACTATCTGGCATTTGGAAGTGCTTCCGGGAAGTGTGTCTGATGTGTGTGGGTCTGTGTGTGTCTGTGTGTGTGTGTGTGTGTGTGTCTGTGTGTGGGTGTGTGTTTGGGTCTGTGTTTGAGTCTGTGTTTGGGTCTGTGTTTGGGTTTGTGTTTGGGTTTTTGTTTGGGTTTGTGTTTGGGTTTGGGTCTGTGTGTGGGTTTATGTTTGGGTTTGTGTTTGGGTTTGTGTTTGGGTTTGTGTTTGGGTCTGTGTTTGCGTTTGTGTTTGGGTTTGTGTTTGGGTCTGTGTTTGGGTTTGTGTTTGGGTTTGTGTTTGGGTTTGTGTTTGGGTGTGTTTGAGTCTGTGTTTGGGTCTGTGTTTGGGTCTGTGTTTGGGTTTGTGTTTGAGTTTGTGTTTGGGTTTGGGTTTGTGTTTGGGTCTGTTGCAATAATCATGCAAAACCGCTCAAATGTTAAATGCAATTGATGCATCGCATTAGGATAACATTGCAGGCTGCTGCAATGTTAAATGCAGTGATGGCCTTGCATTAAAGTCACCTAGCTACCCCCAATGGATGTTATATGCTTTAAATTAATTGCAATAATTTTGCAAAACCACTCAAATGTTAAATGCAACAAATGCATCGCATTAGGATGACTTTTCAGGCAGCTGCAATGTTAAATGCAGTGATCGCCTTGCATTAAAGAAATATTGCAACACCCTGCGATGTGAAATGCAACAATAATCCTGCAAAACCTCTCAAATGTTAAATGCGACTAATGCATCGTATTAGGATAACTTTGCAGGCTGCTGCATTGTTAAATGCAGCGCTGGCGTTGCATTAAAGCAATATTGCAACCCCTGGGATGTTAAATGCAATAAAATTAATTGCAATAATTTTGCAAAACCTCTCAAATGTTAAATGCAACAAATGCATCGCATTAGGATGACTTTTCAGGCTACTGCAATGTTAAATGCAGTGATCGCCTTGCATTGAAGAAATATTGCAACACCCTGCGATGTGAAATCCAATAATAATCCTGCAAAACCTCTCAAATGTTAAATGCGACTAATGCATCGTATTAGGATAACTTTGCAGGCTGCTGCATTGTTAAATGCAGCGCTGGCGTTGCATTAAAGCAATATTGCAACCCCCTAAGATGTTAAATGCAATAAAATTAATTGCAATAATTTTGCAAAACCTCTCAAATGTTAAATGCAATTAATGCAACACATTAGAACAACTTTGCAGGCTCCTGCAATGTTAAATGCAGCGCAGGCCTTGCATTAAAGCAAAATTGCAGCTGTTCTGGGGTATTAAACGCATTAAAATCATTGTAATAATCATGCAAAATCTCTCAAATGTTCAATGCAACTAATGCATCGTATTATGATAATATTGCAGACTGCTGCAAAGTTAAATGCAGTGATGGCCTTGCATTAAAGAAATATTGCAGCCTCCTGGGATGTTTAATGCAATAAAATTAATTGCAATAATCATGCAAAACCACTCAAATGTTAAATGCAACTGATGCAACGCATTAAAATCTTTATTGGTGTACGGTTCCTCCTGAGATCCATCCACCCACCCACCCATCGATCAATCAATCTTTGATTAATTCTTCTTATTATTAATAATATTAATTATTATTACTATAGTATTATTATTGTATTTACTACCCCCGGCACGTAGCGGAACCTCCAGGGCAGGGAGGAGACTATCCGGCATTTGGAAGTGCTTCCGGGAAGTGTGTCTGATGTGTGTGGGTCTGTGTGTGTCTGTGTGTGTGTCTGTGTGTGTGTCTGTGTGTGGGTGTGTGTTTGGGTCTGTGTTTGAGTCTGTGTTTGGGTCTGTGTTTGGGTTTTGTGTTTGGGTTTTTGTTTGAGTTTGTGTTTGGGTTTGGGTCTGTGTGTGGGTTTATGTTTGGGTTTGTGTTTGGGTTTGTGTTTGGGTTTGTGTTTGGGTCTGTGTTTGCGTTTGGGTTTGTGTTTGGGTCTGTGTTTGGGTTTGTGTTTGGGTTTGTGTTTGGGTCTGTGTTTGGGTGTGTTTGAGTCTGTGTTTGGGTCTGTGTTTGGGTCTGTGTTTGGGTTTGTGTTTGAGTTTGTGTTTGGGTTTGGGTTTGTGTTTGGGTCTGTTGCAATAATCATGCAAAACCGCTCAAATGTTAAATGCAATTGATGCATCGCATTAGGATAACTTTGCAGGCTGCTGCAATGTTAAATGCAGTGATGGCCTTGCATTAAAGTCACCTAGCCACCCCCAATGGATGTTATATGCTTTAAATTAATTGCAATAATTTTGCAAAACCTCTCAAATGTTAAATGCAACAAATGCATCGCATTAGGATGACTTTTCAGGCTGCTGCAATGTTAAATGCAGTGATCGCCTTGCATTAAAGAAATATTGCAACACCCTGCGATGTGAAATGCAATAATAATCCTGCAAAACCTCTCAAATGTTAAATGCGACTAATGCATCGTATTAGGATAACTTTGCAGGCTGCTGCATTGTTAAATGCAGCGCTGGCGTTGCATTAAAGCAATATTGCAACCCCTGGGATGTTAAATGCAATAAAATTAATCGCAATAATTTTGCAAAACCTCTCAAATGTTAAATGCAACAAATGCATCGCATTAGGATGACTTTTCAGGCTGCTGCAATGTTAAATGCAGTGATCGCCTTGCATTAAAGAAATATTGCAACACCCTGCGATGTGAAATGCAATAATAATCCTGCAAAACCTCTCAAATGTTAAATGCGACTAATGCATCGTATTAGGATAAGTTTGCAGGCTGCTGCATTGTTAAATGCAGCGCTGGCGTTGCATTAAAGCAATATTGCAACCCCCTGGGATGTTAAATGCAATAAAATTAATTGCAATAATTTTGCAAAACCTCTCAAATGTTAAATGCAATTAATGCAACGCATTAGAACAACTTTGCAGGCTCCTGCAATGTTAAATGCAGCGCAGGCCTTGCATTAAAGCAAAATTGCAGCTGTTCTGGGGTATTAAACGCATTAAAATCATTGTAATAATCATGCAAAATCTCTCAAATTTTCAATGCAACTAATGCATCGTATTATGATAACATTGCAGACTGCTGCAAAGTTAAATGCAGTGATGGCCTTGCATTAAAGAAATATTGCAGCCTCCTGGGATGTTTAATGCAATAAAATTAATTGCAATAATCATGCAAAACCACTCAAATGTTAAATGCAACTGATGCAACGCATTAAAATCTTTATTGGTGTACGGTTCCTCCTGACATCCATCCACCCACCCACCGATCGATCAATCAATCTTTGATTAATTCTTATTATTATTAATAATATTAATTATTATTACTATAGTATTATTATTGTATTTACTACCCCCGGCACGTAGCGGAACCTCCAGGGCAGGGAGGAGACTATTCGGCATTTGGAAGTGCTTCCGGGAAGTGTGTCTGATGTGTGTGGGTCTGTGTGTGTCTGTGTGTGTGTCTGTGTGTGTGTGTCTGTGTGTGGGTGTGTGTTTGGGTCTGTGTTTGAGTCTGTGTTTGGGTCTGTGTTTGGGTCTGTGTTTGGGTTTGTGCTTGGGTTTGGGTCTGTGTGTGGGTTTGTGTTTGGGTTTGTGTTTGGGTTTGTGTTTGGGTTTGTGTTTCGGTCTGTGTTTGGGTTTGTGTTTGGGTTTGTGTTTGGGTCTGTGTTTGGGTCTGTGTTTGAGTCTGTGTTTGGGTCTGTGTTTGGGTCTGTGTTTGAGTTTGTGTTTGGGTTTGGGTTTGTGTTTGGGTCTGTTGCAATAATCATGCAAAACCGCTCAAATGTTAAATGCAATTGATGCATCGCATTAGGATAACTTTGCAGGCTGCTGCAATGTTAAATGCAGTGATGGCCTTGCATTAAAGTCACCTAGCTACCCCCAATGGATGTTATATGCTTTAAATTAATTGCAATAATTTTGCAAAACCTCTCAAATGTTAAATGCAACAAATGCATCGCATTAGGATAACTTTGCAGGCTGCTGCTTTGTGAAATGCAGCGCTGGCGTTGCATTAAAGCAATATTGCAACCCCTGGGATGTTAAATGCAATAAAATTAATTGCAATAATTTTGCAAAACCTCTCAAATGTTAAATGCAACAAATGCATCGCATTAGGATGACTTTTCAGGCTACTGCAATGTTAAATGTAGTGATCGCCTTGCATTAAAGAAATATTGTAACACCCTGCGATGTGAAATGCAATAATAATCCTGCAAAACCTCTCAAATGTTAAATGCGACTAATGCATCGTATTAGGATAACTTTGCAGGCTGCTGCATTGTTAAATGCAGCGCTGGCGTTGCATTAAAGCAATACTGCAACCCCTGCGATGTTAAATGCAATAAAATTAATTGCAATAATTTTGCAAAACCTCTCAAATGTTAAATGCAACAAATGCATCGCATTAGGATGACTTTTCAGGCTGCTGCAATGTTAAATGCAGTGACCGCCTTGCATTAAAGAAATATTGCAACACCCTGCGATGTGAAATGCAATAATAATCCTGCAAAACCTCTCAAATGTTAAATGCGACTAATGTATCGTATTAGGATAACTTTGCAGGCTGCTGCATTGTTAAATGCAGCGCTGGCGTTGCATTAAAGCAATATTGCAACCCCTGGGATGTTAAATGCAATATAATTAATTGCAATAATTTTGCAAAACCTCTCAAATGTTAAATGCAACAAATGCATCGCATTAGGATGACTTTTCAGGCTGCTGCAATGTTAAATGCAGTGATCGCCTTGCATTAAAGAAATATTGCAACACCCTGCGATGTGAAATGCAATAATAATCCTGGAAAACCTCTCAAATGTTAAATGCGACTAATGCATCGTATTAGGATGTTTAATGCAATAAAATTAATTGCAATAATCATGCAAAACCACTCAAATGTTAAATGCAACTGATGCAACGCATTAAAATAACTTTGCAGGCCACTGCAATGTTAAATGCAAGCTGGCGTTGCATTAAAGCAATATTGCAACCACCCTGGGCTGTTAAATGCAGTAAAATCGTTTGCATTTACAATAATCTTTGCAAAGCGAGACAAAGGGTGCGATCCCTTAGCACCCATTGGCCGTGGCGCGCGTCCATCAAGGCGCCGGACGTACCGCCCCAGGACCGGAGATTGGCAGGTGGGCGGGAGGGGAAGCGGAGGGGCCGGGCTTGGACTGGGGAGCGGGCGGCGGGGATTGGTCCGGGCGGCCGTCGGTTAGGGCGGGCGGGCGGCGACGATTGGACGCGGTGGACGTCGGTCAGAGGGAGGAGAAGGAACCCGCCCCCTTCTCTCTCTCCGGTCCGCGTTTGGAGACAGAGGGAGAGAGGGAGGGAGGGGAGAGAGAGAGAGAGAGGGAGGGAGATGGAGGAGTGTGGGCTGGGTGAGTGGGGGAGGGGTTGGGAGAGGGAGGGAGGGAGAGAGGGAGGGAGGTGATGATGGGAGGTGGGGGGGAGGGAGGGAGAGAGGGAGGGAGGTGATGAGGGGAGGTGGGGGGGAGGGAGGAGAGAGGAGGAGGTGATGAGGGGAGGTGGGGGGAGGGAGGGAGAGAGGGAGGGAGGTGATGAGGGGAGGTGGGGGGGAGGGAGAGAGGGAGGGAGGTGATGAGGGGAGGTGGGGGGAGGGAGGGGGAGGAGAGTGGAGGGAGGTGATGAGGGGAGGTGGGGGAGGGAGGGGAGAGGGAGGGGAGGGAAGGAGAGAGGATTTGAGGGAGAAATGGGGAATTGAGTGAAAAAGAGAGAATGTGAAAATTGAGAAATGGAGAGAAAGAGGGAGGGAAGGAAGGAGGGAGGGAGTGAGGGAGGGAGGTGATGAGGGGAGGGAGGGAGGGAGAGAGGGAGTGAGGTGATGAGGGGAGGTGGGCGGAGGGAGGGAGGGAGGTGATGATGGGAGGTGGGGGGAGGAGGGGGAGAGGGAGGGAGGGAAGGAGAGAGGATTTGAGGGAGAAATGGGGAATTGAGTGAAAAAGAGAGAATGTGAAAATTGAGAAATGGAGAGAAAGAGG